>NC_081409.1:214676561-214976561 GCF_030272615.1 Cryptomeria japonica | reverse complement strand
CCTGTTAGCAAGGACAGATATTTCACATGTGTTTGTAATTTGTGTAGAGAAATTTTATGCCCAAGTAGAAAACATAAATGTCATGCAAAGGATTTAGGCATCCTTCTTGGGCACCCTCAGAAATGCAGCAAAGCCCAAATGTCCTTTTTAATCTTTTTTGAAGAGAAGTTTTGTTGTTTAGATGGGATAGCCAGTGTAGAAGACAGAATCTGGGGAGTCTTTCGCCTACCTCAGCATGATAGCAATTTCCATTTACTCTTATGTAATACTTATGAGAAAAAGAGGATTAGTTAGCTACAACAAATCCCTTGGTTTGACGAAACATGCATTCGCTGTCACCAAATACAGGCAATGTTAATATTGACAATGTGCAATATGGTAAAGAAGCTAAGGTAATTTTACTTGAGAGGACCTGTTAATTGATATATCAGTGAGAATTTTGCATACAATAACCAATGATGAATCGAAGACCAAATGCTACCCTTAGCTCCAAGATTTAGTTTTCTTTGGATGCATCAATTTGTTAGAAATCATGTCTGAGAATGTATATTCCTGATTAATAGAGTGTTTTATGAGAATTATTTTATTGAAGTGTCCGATAAAATGCTGACATGATATGCTCCTGGTATCATATGAAATGTTTTTGATTTGGAATTATGAATTAGTGAGGTGATAAATGGGAGACCTCGTCCAAATTTAATAGAATTGGGGCTAAACTCCATTATCACATTGGATCAGCAAAAGCACAAGCCTGTCATCACAATGGCCAAACAAAAGTTTGAAGCTTGGTGATTACAACACCACTATCATTTAACCAACACACTATGAAAAAATTCCATGAACATTTTTCTTATTCTATAATTATAATTGTAATTTATTACTACAACTTAATGTATGAATAAGAAAGCTATCCATGATGATGCACATTTATTTACTTGCCTAAATTATTCTTAATAATTTTTTTGCCCTGGTTTTCCTTTCTTCAGTAGCGGTTAATTATATGGTCGATTAACTATTTTTCATGAAGCACGATGCAAATAGAAACAGAATGATGGCATTTTTTGTCCAGTGCAAATTCTGTAATATATCTCTTTTCAAAATATTTCTTAACATCTCTTGTATTTTTTTGGTCAGTAATTGTGGGAGGTTACAACTTCAATCAGCACATTCCAATGTCACTTTGCAACAAAGTCTTTCATATTTGTTCGATGGATTTTATTTTCAAGTTAAGCTAGTTGAATGGTTATATAATAGTTGTATAATAAAAGATATCACTTTGTAATAAGTTTTCTATATTTGTTTTATGGATTTTATTTTCAAGTTAAATTATATTTTATTTTGTGATGAATAATTAACAAAACAAATTGTATGACATGTTAAAGAGGTGTTATTTAATTTTGTTTTCATAATAAACATAAATTAATATTTTGAATTTCATTCAAGTTTTAAAATTCAGTAATATATGAAATGTTATCATTCTATAGACTTCTCAATATTAATACGAATGAAGGCTTCAAAGACAAGCAATATGCACCACAACACTACTATACTTTTGTGCCAACAAGCCAACCATGAATTAACTCTCACTGTAGTTGGAAAGACCTAGACCATTTCCAAATGTTGAAGCAACTTTGTCTTGAAGTTTCTCACATAGTTGCAATGCATAAGTAAATGATCCACGCTTCTTCCATTTTTTACACGAGACATTACGAAGATCTCTAAAACCCTCATTTGTAGATTGTCAAAAGTTGTAATCTTATTAAGAATATTCGAAAGTATTACATTTTGGAGGAGCTGATTTGTGCTAGACCTTTCAAAAGTATTAGAACTTGCTTTAGAACACATTAGTTTTAGATTTCTACTTATAGGGTGGAATCCTACACCACCTTGGGCACTTGTGTACATTATCCACTAGGCATAGAGACAAAAGTTAATATGTGAGGTTTATTTTAGCAAGGTTGTTGATCACTTTGGAGGTTAAAATGCTCTTGTTTTGTCAAAGTACTTCTTTTGACCACACCTCAGATCAAATGTCATCAAGTCTATTAGATCTTTTACCATGCGTAATTATGAAATTGGTCAAGAACAAGCAAGGCTTATACACACTTTATTTGGTTCTAAAGAGACAATGGGAATATGTTTTCATGGATTTTCTCTTAAGATACCCTACTATCAAACATGATAATGATATTGTTGTTCTATTAGTTGATAGATTCTAAAAGATGGAAATTTTAAATTTGTTATAAGAAAGCAATAATGTCTTTTAAAATAAATCATTTGCAATTTTAACATGATTGGATTCACTTTGGTGCCTCATAAACTATCTTCTTAGATAGAGATACAAGGTTCTTATGCAATTTCTAAAACATACTTTGGTTACTGCTAGATATAAACCAAAATAAATTTAATGCATGTCATCCCCAAATTGATGGAAAAACACAAGTACAAAAAAGGAGAGTATGTCTTAGGGTGTACAATTTGAATAAACATCGCACTTAGGGTGAAAGCTTACCTTTTATTTAGAAAAAATATAAAACAGTTATATTGTGCACAACACTATTTAAGTCTACTTGGATATCTAAACTCTAAAACCCATTGACATGGCTTATCTTATTTTTCTATAAATAGAAGCAACTCCTTTCACTCAAATGGAAGTTGATAAAGTTATTCAATTCAATGAAAACATTCACTAGTAAGTGTAGATCATTTTATACAACACAATAAAAAGTCCAAACAATGTCATGGCAAGCATTAAGCATCATACACCTTTCAAGTTGGTGATCAAGTCTAGTTACAACTATAAAAGAAAGATTGATAGTACCTTAATGTGACAATTATCTACTTTAGTATAGACTTGACACCCTCACCGAGCAAGTAGGAGATGAAATAAATTATCTTGATTAGCCTTCTCGCCTTAAGTTGCATCCAATCTTCAATGTAGAGTTCTCATGTCATTAATTTCCTCTTTGTTAGATACATCAAATGTTGCTATTCTTAAAAAATATAGATAAATCTAGATTTTAACTTTCAATTTGAGTCTAATAAGGTCATTGATACTAGGGTAAGATAAACTTGTCAACAAGAGATCCCTCCCTTCTAGATTGTTAAAGCAAGTTTCTTCTTAAGGGAGGTGTTTTATAGCATTGCAAGTTGATGATTTGTTTCTACATATTTTATTGTGATTGCATGGAATGGAGACTATTTCTCTCCAAGTAGGATCAATTGATTTTGTAGGATTTGGCATAGTATATATTAACTTAAATCTTAGTTATTACTCTTCAATCCTTATGGGTTGTATTTGTTGCAAGAATCTTCCCATAAAATGGCTTTCCCTCCATTGTGAATTATCCATTAAAGATGGTGGATAATGACATCTCTAACATAAAGTATATAGCTCCACATTTTAGATCTAGGCAAAGGATTTTTCATAGTGACAATTATTTCTTCATCCAAAATATACATGTATTTTTCTTGCATGATCTTGCACTATTTGGAGTATATTTTAGCAAACATAACCTATGTTAGCTTGTACCTAGCGCTAAATCTTGAGCTCCAATAGTGACCATCTTAGCCCCACCCTAAATTTTAGTTTGTTAAACTTTTCTCGTGGGATGAGACCATTTTATTTTAACCTTTTAGATGACTTTTTGTTCATAGTAATAGAGAAATTATTAGAAAGATTATTCCAAGCGAGGTTAATTAGATTAATGATATGGAGTTAGGTATAAATTTATCCTTGGAAGAGGTTAAATATGTTTTTGATTAAAGAAGCAACAAAAGCAAGGGTGTTGGCCTATATGCAATAGCCCAAAGGTGGTAAAGACAACTTACAAGGGTACAAACCCCAAAAACCACAAAGGCTCGATTGGAAAACAAGACCTTGTCAAACTAGAAATAACCCAAAACCCAACTCAAGAATGGGGGTAACACCTAAGCCATGACCAAGAGATTTTTTGGGGGTGGGAGAAGATTTCACCTTCCATCTATGACAAACCACGGTCCAGGCAGTGCTATCATTAGGCTCAACAAAAGGAGAGTTAGGTAGGGAGGGACTCGTAGAAAGTTGATCAACAACAACAACAGGGAACGACTACAAAACAGTTGCAGGATGTTGCAGAAGAGAGGCTTCCTGAGCAAGAATGATCAAAGGAGAACAACGTTGCAAATCCAGAGAAGAATTCGCAAGGATGAAGGATGCAACAATCGAAGAAGCAAGAGAGTCTAAAGCTTCAATAAAAAAAATCATCCCGGGAGGGAACATCATCCTCCCAAGAGGAGCCCATTGAGTCAGAGTCTAAAGCATTGATTGTTAGGTGGTCAATAGTATCACCTTTTTGTTGAGGCAACAAAAATTCTGAAGTAAGATGACTCGTATTGAAGCATCTCTGACATCGAAAGGAGAGGCCCTCAAAGTCTGGTAGTTGGGTACAGGGCTTGTCCCCAACCATTAATAACATATCCCTAGGAAGAGGTGCATAAATGTCAACATTGACTAAGATGGGAGCACAAGTGGAGTGGCCCATAGAAGAAGTGACATCATCAACCTTCAAGAAATACCCAATAGAGTTACCAATGGCCTCATAGCAAGAATGCTCCCAAAAATGAAGGGGGAGTTTAGGAAGGTGGACCCATACTAGACACAGAAGTTGTCCAGGGTTTAATGGAGAGAGAGTGACCCCCTAGACCCACAACATACCCAAAATCAAGTCTCAGTTGTGAGAGTAGGTAAAGGAAGCAATAAAAAACCCCTTGGCACAAGGAAAAAGCTCAATGCTATGTGCGACCAGGGGCTTGTTGGAGTCACTTACCCAACAATGAAGGTTTGAGAGAAAGCCAAAAACCAAAAAATCTCCAGACTAGGGTGTCACATTAGTAGAAGTTGATGTTATACCTAGACCAGGAGAAATTCTATTATAACTTGAGTACGAGAGACCTCCCTCGGGGATCTAAGCTATGGAATAACATCCTCAGAATTTGACCGACAATAAAAGAAGGGCTGAAATGGAAAATTGGAAATGGCAGGAAGGTGAGGTTCTGGGAAGACTTTTGGATAGAAGACAAGCACTTGGATAACTCTCAGTTCCACCAAATTATGTACCACCTAAAGGAACACTTGGGGGTTCATATTGCTGATTATATGGAACCAGGAAGCAGAGGTTGGAAGAACATTGTCCAGCTCTTCCTTAATTGGCCCAACCTACTACCCATGGCTAGGGATTTACAAAACATCATGTTGGATGCTAGAATCCCCCTGGCCCCTCATGAAGACAGTTTCATATGGAAAGAGACTCAATCAGGCACCTTCTCGATCAAATCTGCTTACAGACAGCTCCTGAGACCCACGACTGATGTCGAGTGTTGGAAGAAGATATGGAACTCTCAACTGATCCTCAAAATCAACTTTTTTTGGTGGACACTAATGCATGGAAAAACCCTAACTTAGGACAACCTAAAAAAGAGGGGCTTCCAACTCCCCAATAGATGCATTCTTTGTAAAGCTAATGAGAAAACCATTGACCACTTGTTTGTCCTCTGCCCCTTTGTTGAACATCTGTGGAATAAGACTCTTGATAAATGTGGTCTACAATGGGTCTTTCAGAATGACATTGAGCAGTTTGTTCTTGGATTGATACTCGCCTCCCACCACCCCGTCATCATCCAATTATGGAGGCAAATACCACCGCACATTTGTTGGGTGCTATGGAAAGAAAGAAACAATACAATCTTCAGAGATACTGAAGCCCCCCCTGATAGTGTCTTCCACAATTGCATCAAGTTGATCTATGATAATATATCGGTGATGAGGTCGAAAACGCCCCCAATCCTCCTAGTGAAATGGAGGAAAAAATTGCTGAAAATTGGAGGCTCCCCCCAGAATTTGAGGCATTCAACAATAGTGCTAGAAACAAAAGAAAAATGACCAAATGGTTAACTCTTAAACTCCATTGGTTTAAACTAAATTTCAATGGTTCCGCCCAAAACGTTTCCTAGGCGGGTGGGGGAATCATCCGTGACCACTTGGGTAACACTGTGGCAGCCTATGCGGGTAACCTAAAGAACAATACTGTCACGCAAGCGGAGGGAATGGCCCTCATATGGGGGTTGAAACTTGCCAATTCCATGGGGATTAAACATCTGGAAATTGAAGGTGACTCGCAGATCATTGTGGAAACGGTAAGGGGGAATTCTATTGCTAGGTGGAGAGTTGAATCCATTTTGAGGGATGTTAGGATCCTTCTGACCAATCTCGATGACTTCACCCTCCGACATGTCTTTAGAGAAGGAAATGTTGCGGTGGACTCCATGGCGATGGTGGGAAGGTTGCAAAATGGCTTATGATGTTGGAAGGATATTAATCTGCTACCAAAAACAACCAAGGTGATCTTGGAGATGGAAAAACCCAAGCCCGATGAGGAAATCACATAACCATTGTCAAATGAAGAGAGCTAATTTTCAAATTTTAAAGTTGGAAGGAAATCTCGCCCATCACGGTCCCAATCTACCATGTGGCCACGGCGGGCCTTGTCACCACCTTCATAAGGGTTGTATTTATGATGAAAGTAGTAACATCGGGAATGATTACTTCCTAATTATTACCTGGACGGAGCTAATGGGCGGCGATAAAGGCGATAGATGGGAGAGGTCAAATCATACTGGTTGGATTGAAGGTCTGCACGTTTCTAGGAGATTTCCTAAATTTGATACCTACTCAGACAAATGGGATAATAATCACTCCATTTATTGCGGATGTTTAGTTCAAATCCGGCGAAGTTTTTATTATAACCTTGCTTTGCCTTGCTTTGGCTTTGTGATTCTGATAATTGGTCTCAAACCCGCTTTGTTAAATTGGAGGAAACAAATATGGGGGGATAGGCTCAGGCTGGAACTCGACAAGGTGGACAATTTCAAAGATAAAGCAGCGGTGTGGTTCGTTTGTACGGAAGGCGACATAGATAAATTCATGGAAAGCATGAAGGGAAACAATGAGCGATTGTCCAAGCAATTTGTGACTTCCTGGGAGGACAAAAGAGAACCATGGGGAGTATCTCTTTTGAAATCAATGAAGAAGTGATCGCACAAGCTACGGGTCTTTCTATGGCAGGGAGGAAATGGAAAAAACAGAGTCACATCTCAGATACCACCAACCTGAACCAGTTCTTCCGTGATGGCGAAAACCCGATGAAGAGGGTTAGCAGTTTCAACTGGGAGGAGCTCCCATCTTCGTGGGATAAAATTTGCTACATTGTGATGAATACTTCACGCTAGAGGGAAGGTATGGATTCTTCTATTACTACCACTTCCCCTTCCTTAACCACCTAAGAAATAAGGACTACATTTCCATTTCATTCTTCTTGTTGCATTCTCTGGATTCTAACATCAAAGATATAGCTGAGGCTAAGAAAAAGGGTAAAGATTTCCCTATCCTTCACCAGGGCCTCATTTTGCGCCTTTACAACTTTCACCTCGCCCTTTGCCCGCCTCGTGCTATTTTTGTCCAGAATGTGACCAACACCAACCCCTCGGCCATCCCTACTGCTAAACATAATTCTATCCCCCCTAGGCTGCCGGAAATAGGCTCTTGTAGCAAGAAAAATAAAAAGTGCTCCCCTGAAGAGATTAGAACCCCCAAAAAAGTCAGAATCCAAGAGATTGATTCTGACTTGGAAATCACTGATGAGGCTAATACCCCCCACCGCTCAAGCAGACTGGCCTCTAAACCCCTGTACAAATCGATGAGAGACCCCTCCTCCTTGTAGGACACTGGACACTCAAGCCCAAATGAAAATGTTGTTCCTTTCCATCCCACCTCGACCCCTCACTTTGTCAGTTCTACCCATGCTTCTGGAAGCTCTAGGAGCCCGAAGACTCACCCTAAGTCCCAAACTAATTCCCCCTCCCCAACCCTTAGGCTGGAGAAAATGATGGTTGTGGAGGAGGCGAGTAACATAAAGGAGGAGGACGACAACAACCTGGCGGAACTGGAGAAAAAAGTGGAGGCGTTGTTTGATAATGTGCAAGATATCACCAGCAGACTGGAGGCCACGGAAGCCAAGATGCATGATGTCTCTAAATTCTCATTGAATGTAATGCGTTGTTCGACTACCACCTTGTGCCTCCTGCACGAAATCTTCCCCAAAGGCAAAGGCAAAGACGACGAGGACTACAAGGCTCTGTTCAAATTCCTCACAAAGGAATGGGCAAGAAAGCTCCTCCCCAAGAGGAGCCACGGGAAAAAAGAAATGATTTGTCTCTATGCTGCGAAAGTCCGGTGTTTTGTCTCCTTGCAGCCTATGGGCGGATAGTTTTAGTTTATGTTTTTATTTGAACTTCTATGCTTATTACCCTACGTGGCAAATGTCTAAAACTCTTTCTATTGCTCGGTTATATTTACTGAACTTACGTAGATTGATTATTGTTTTTGATAGAGGCAAAGGGCTGTAACTTTGTTTTTATTTTGCTAAGAGTGGCTCTGTCACTGTTTTCCTTATTGTTCCAATGGGTCAGCCCCCTTGTTTTTTTGTTGCTTTTAATATAAAAAACAAATGTAGTATTTAGCTTTAATAAACATGGTCCAGACTTGGGAAATATTAAGAGAACATGACAAGTAGATGACGAAGACTTAGGGACTAGTTTCTAATGAGGCTTCACATCAAGTTGTGACTTAAAGGAACCTAACCGGATGTAGCAAGCCAATACAAAATTATGACATAGGTCGAAAGGTTTAGGGTTTAAGGCAATGGCTTTATAGATTAGCTAATTTTGTAGGGCTTGTCAAATAGAGAGCTCATAAAATTTGCAGAGCTCTACCAAGTCTTTGTGGCCTCTAAAGTGAATTCTATTATTTTTCTCTCTTTTTGTGATAGATGTTTGATTGCAAGTGATACTTAGGAGTTGTAGGGTTGAGGAGTCAACTCCAACATATTTTCCTTAAGTTTTAGGTGACTTTATGGGATCTTCTTTGTACCTCAATTTAGAGAACTATATAAGGATTTCTACTTGATTTCCAACATTTGTGAGTAAATCTTCATTGTGCAACTCATTCTCTGCACTCTTTTTGGAAAAAAATGAGTTGTTGCTTCTCGTTTCATAAATTTTTCATATACTTTTGAAAAGCCTCTATTACAAACTTTCATTTAGACTTTGGATGCATTTCATTCTACTACATCCAATATTGGTTACACACTTTCTAGTCAATCCTTTCGATCTAATACATTGTTAATCCTATTGCACATAGATTAGTGATTTCCTCCTCTTTTCAGATGTTAGAGTAATTGGACTATATGCAAAAACAAAAACTTATTGTCTTTAGAAGAAATTCATCCAATGGCTTCAAGCTTTATTTTATATTAAGTTCATCTTTGGACATACCCTTAACTAGAGGAACATAAGACAAATGTTAGGATTTGATTTGTTTAAGTATTGATTTCAACTTGTGGGTACATAATTTTGTTGTTTAGTTATTATAGCAGTTAAAGTTACAATATATTAGATTATTTTGTTTATCTTTTAAATTCTATTTAAAAATATAGACTTTTAAAATCCAAAAAATTTATCAAACGACAAAAAATAAATAATATTTTCGAACTTGTAATTTTATATTCGATAATCCAACATTAAAATATTGCAACACTTCGAACAAGCTTTACCTTGTAACCATACACTTTGTCAAATCAACCCAACACCTGATAAAGGAAACTTTTGGGTCAAAACAAAAACTCTTTTGAGACTTTTATTTGTGAAGTCTTCTTAGAGACTCTTGAGCTTTGACTTTAGTATCTTGGTTGAGTTTCTCAACAAGTATGTATTGCTTTCTTTGGCCTATTTTCAAGAAGCATCGTATGCCCATTTTGGACCATATACCCTTTTCTTACTAAGGCTATCAACATGCAGGGTTGACATTACACATACAAAATATTTTATACATCATAATCTCATTCTCATTGCAACTTGTCATGATCCATAACCAATAAATCCAATAATAAATGTAACAAAACATTATACAACATTTTCTCATGCATCTAACAAATCATGCACATTATCAACTAACCACACATTCTACTAGTCTCATTATTCATAAATAAAATTTAGGACATAATCCCTTTAATTTTTTATATAGGACATGAACATGCCCTTGTGGATTATATCATATAATATAGCCATGATGTAAGTCACTCAAGAGTGTGTGTGGTGGGATATTGACACATGGTTGGAGACACAAACTTGCATGAAGGTAAGACATCATAGTGTAGTATTGGAAATGATCCTACATGAAGTGAATATATAGTGGGACTATGGACATTATCATGCTCACATAAAACTCCATTTTTTCCCAGTTTACTAAATTGCACATAAATTTCAAATATTAAAAATTCATACAAAGTCAAAAATCATCATACGCGTGTTAATGCTTTGCTAGCACTTGATCCACTCAGGTACCTTTGAACTCTCATTACTAAGGCATCATCCCAAACTCTCTCTAAGCTCTTGATTTTCCAATGGGGTAAAAATAAGATCATCATTTACTTTTTCTAATTTTCATTTATATCATCCTTTATTATTTACTTTCTGCTTTTGTTTGAATTTTATATTTTACCTTTTTTCTCTCTCCTTCCTTTTTATCATGTTATCCTAGATCCCTCACCTCTTGGCAACACTATTTCTCTTAGATCGTATTATTCTTATGCTCTTTTTTATGTCTTTTCCAACTTACAATTGATATATAATTAACTTTTTCCCTCCCTATCCTTTCCATTTATTATAGTCTTTGTCTTTCCACGTCATTTACTTGCTTCTTGTTCATGTGGGAAGATAAATTAGGAGAACATTAGTCTCCTACTCTCTTCATTGTATTTTTAGTCACTCACTCTCCTTTCTCACTCACTAATGTAATACACCAATCTTGTTTTCTAGACTCATTTTTTCTTATTTTCCTTCTCTTGTTCTTTATTATATTTACCTCAAATTGATTCCATTTTAATCTACACCCAATTTGAGGGGGACACAATCTTACCACAACTACTTTCATTGAAACTGTGTAATGGTTAAGGTTGTCTTTCATTGATTCTATACACTATGGTTAAAATGACATCTTTATGGGTTCTACACTATGTATATGGTTTAAGTGATTACACTGTGGGCATTATAACACACCTTTTCCTAGTTAAAGTGGTTCGTCCTAGATCTTACATTGTTCATTGATGAAGGATTGTATGCTTCATGAAGGCCAACATGATAAGAATTCCATGAATATTGTATACATAATGATCTCTTTATAATTATTTTTCCCACTTATCATTTCTTAAATTTGTGGAGGCCACATCACTTCCAACTCTTTGAACCCTATGTCTTGTTAACATGATCAAATGGAATAGTTTAATATTTTTAAAATTGGATGTAGAAGATTGTATTGTATGTTCTAACTATCCTCTTTATGTGTACTTTGTAGTTCTAAAAATAATGCTCTAGTAGAGACAAACAAATGGCATATAACATAAAACTTCTATATCCTTTTCCTAGTCTCCTATTATTGCAAATAATGAATTCAATTTATATTTACTTAGTATATTTGATTGTTGTAGCTTGCATGCACACTAAAGTGGGGCTAAAATATAGAGACAAAAAATGCATACTTCATACTTCCCCCTTGTTTTGAATTCAATTTAGTGTTGTCAAATCCCCACATCACCCTCTTCCATGGTGGATGACCATAAAAAAATATAGGATAAACAAATAAGATTTAATTCTTTCAAGATGATGACAATGAGTATTGAACATAAAAATGACAATGCATTGTATGAAAAAATAAAGCATGGTTGCCTACATGAAATGGAGTGATAGGAGACAAACACCATTATCAAGAGAGGATGTGATTCTGCAAGGAAGGGCGTGCATTTACTAGAGCATGGCATGTTGAATATTTCAAACAAGTGAGAGGGGGGTGAATCAGTTGTATAATAAATTATTTTACTCTAAAAATAGATTTAGTAATTAGAAATTCAGATAACTCATCCACCAATAGATATGAACAAGAAAGAACACACACATGAAACACCAAATATGATGTGGAAAACCCAAGAAGGGAAAAACCATGGAGAATATTAGTTCTCAATATGAAAACACCTATTAGGGTGACACCGGTTAAGGTGATTTTTACAAGGATGGCTCACAGCTAGAAATGCTCACTGCAGGTGGGCTCACTGCCCAACTAAAATCGCCAAAAAGAGAAGAAGGGCTCACTACCCGAAGGAAAAAAGAAAGAATCCACCACTAAGGCACAAAAGTCAGAAGAAACCTTAGGCTCACAGCCACTGGTACCAAATAGCATCAGCATACAACCATACTGATCAACCACTTCGCATCAAGATAGATCTTCCTTTACCAAAAGAACTTCCTTCTACCTTCTCGCCATACATTTCATTACAAACATTATTTATATATACTGATCTCCAAAATAAAAAATTTCAAGTTGGCCAGGGAGATGATGAAACATAATTCAAAATAGGCCTTCACTAAACATTTTCGCAGTGGAAAGGATTGAGAAGTGGAGCACACCAACACGATATCCAAAAGCTGCAATTATTGGACCAAAAGATAAAGTATTTGAGATCAACTAGATCAAGAAAAAATATTTTTGGAGAACAAAAATATGTGCCAATACATAATAGTAAATATACATGCATGATAAGCATAAATCCAAAAACACAACACGAAATTAGGAAATATGGAACAATGCAAAACACTACAAACATTGCCAAACAAATATCATCATCACTGCATAGACTTCTGGAGCACATCTTCCAAACCACCAAAACATGAGAAACGGACCTTAAGTCATCATCCAACACCATAATGACACATCATGAATATGCCTATAATAAATTTGAAATGCAAAGCAAAAACCAATCATTGAAACACAAAATTAGCATGTTAACATCAATGACAACTATACTGAAACATATTGAAGCATCAAGCAACTTCACATTTGAAACAATCTCCCCCTTTGTCATTAATGACAACATTCATCAATGACAAACAATTTATCCAATATCGAACTCTCCAAAAACTCTCCCTCGTTGACATCAAAGACAAAGGTGAACAACAACTCTATTCAACTCAGAAACTACACTGCTCCCCTTAAGAGGATGCCCCAATCATTAGCCTAGAATATAAATATGCATGAATTCCCTAGACTAATGCATTGCTTGAATGCACTTAGCTCAAACTAGGAAGGGGTATAACCCCCAACATCTATTGGAGATACACAAAAGTATCCTTGCACAAAGCCTTCATAAAAATATCTACAACTTACTCTTTGGTATGCACATATTGGAGTTTTACTTCACTGTCCAATACTTTCTCTCTTAAGAAATGATACTGAATAGAGATATGTGATTTGTTTTGGAATGCAAAATCGGGTTCTTAAAAATATTGATTGCACTTGTATTATCACACATGATTAAGATAGGTTCATCAAATATTACGCCAATGTCCTTCAATGTTTGTTTCATCCAAATTACCTGAGTATAGCATGAAGCAGATGCAATATACTCAACTTCTGTTGTTGACAAAGATACAAAATCCTACTTCTTACTCAACCATGCAACTAACTGGGAGCTAAGAAAAAATGCTCCACCACTTGTACTCTTTTTGTCATCAACACCGCCTGCCCAATCAACATCAGTAAAAACTTTCAAAGTAAAGTCTGATCCTTTGGGATACCACAATCCAAATTATTATGTTCCTTTCAAATACTTGAATATTCTTTTAACTGCAGCAACATATGACTCTTTCAGTTCTTGTTGAAATCTAGTTGCAAGACAAATAACATACATAATATCTAGTCTTGTAGCAATTAGATATAGTGATCCTCCAATCATCGATCTCCATTTGCTTGCATAAGTCTTAGGAGATTTGTTATCATTAGTCAACTTGCATCTGGTAGTCATAAGAGTGCATACCGATTTGGAATTCTCCAATCCAAATTTCTTCAATAGTTCTTTAACATACTTTGACTAAGAAATGAAGATAGCTTTACTGTTTTGATTTACTTGTAATCCAAGAAAGAAATTTAGCTCACCAAACATAGACATCTCAAATTCCTTTTGCATCTCATTAGCAAACATCTTGCACATATCATTATTACCTCCAAAAATTATATCATACACATACACAACAACAATTAAGATCTTACTTGTCTCAATTTTAAAGTAAAGATTGTTGTAAGATGATCCTTTTTGAAATCCTTGATCCAACATATACTTATCTAATCTCCCATCCTAAGCTTCAGGAGATTGTTTCAATCCATACAACTTCTTCAATCTACAAACAACATTCAGATCATTTATTAACTTGAATCCTTCTGGTTGCTTGATGTAGACTTTCTCTTTCAATTCTCCATTCAGAAATGTTGACTTGACATCCATTTGATAGACTGAAATTCTTATATGTTGCAAGGGCCAAAAACATCCTAATAGCCTCCATTCTAGTAATAGGAGTGTAAGTTTCATCAAAATCATTTCCTTCAACTTGTGTATAACCTTTGCATACCAATCTTGCTTTGTTTCTTATGACTTGACTATCTTCATCCAGATTATTCTGGAACACCCACTCTGTTCCAATAACATTCGTGTCTACCGATCTAGATACCAGTTCTCAAGTCTGATTTTTCTCAATCTGCTCCAGCTCTTCCCTCATATCCTTCATCCAATTTTGATCACTACAAGCTTCCTCAAATGTCTTAGGTTCGGTTTTAGAAAGTAAACACAAGAACTTTCTCTTCAGTAGCTCTACTTCTTGTAATAACTCCTCTATTTTTGTCTCCTATAATTTGATTCTCAGAGTGATTTTTCTGTACGTACTTCAAGGTTTTGGGTACAGTTGTTAGAGCAACCTGAATCTCTTTTTGGTTGCCGTCATCTTTGTTCTTTTCTTCTTCCTCATTAGATTTATATTTTGCTTGAATACCAGTCTCTTTGGAAATGTTCTCATCAACCTTCACATTTTCACTTTCAATAATTTTATTCAACTCATTGTTGTAGCATATGTAAGCTTTGCTCTTTGTAGAGTAACCAAGAAATATACCTTCATTAGCTCTGCTATCAAACTTCCCAAGATTTCCTTCATCTCTTCGGATATAGCATTTACTTCCAAAAACTTTGAAGTACTTCATAAATGGAGTCCTCCCATGCCATAACCTATATGATGTCTTCCCATACATCTTTTTGAAAAGAACTCTATTAAGGGTATACACAGTCGTGTGTATAGCATCTCTCCAATACACTTCTGGTAGATTTTCATCCTTGATCATAGTTCTTGGTGCTTCTTGAGTAGTCGTGCTCAATCTTTCCACAATATCATTTTGTTGAGGTGTTCTAGGCGCTGATAAATGTGTTCTAATTCCATATTTCTCACAGAAGGTATCAAATTCATCAGAAATAAAATCTCCTCCCGTATCAGATCTCAAACACTTAATCCTTCTATCAACTTCATTCTCAATTCTAGCTTTGAATATCTTGAATTTTTCTCATGCTTCTGATTTTTCTCTTAGAAATGTAACCCAAGTCATTCTAGAATGATCATCAATTAAGAGCATGAATACCTCTCACCTTGTAAAATCCTTGTGCCGGTTGGACCGCATAGGTCTATGTGAATCAAATCCAATAATTCGATAGAAGATTGTTCATTTCCTTTGAATGTTCCTTTGGCTTGCATTCCTACTTGACATTCTTTACAAATATTGTTATTCAGTTTGGTTAGTCTTGGCAAACCTCTCACAGCTCTTATTCTGGTAATCTTCACCAAATTATCAAAATTGTTGTGACACATCCTTCAGTGCCATAAGCAACTCTCATTGATTTATGATAGTAAGCAATTTCCTGTAGTAACTTCCAGTTGATACATGTTTCCACCCGTCTTTTTCCCCACAGCAATAACAGTTCTGGATCTCTCCATGATCTCACAACCACCATCTTGAAAGACAACATTGTAATCGTTTTTCGCACATCTGTCTAACACTTCAAAAATTATGATGCAATCCTTTCACATAGAAAACATTGTTAGTATTATATTTTCTATCAAAAGTAATAGAACCAATTCCAACAATCTGAGTAGTTTGATCATCTCCAAATCTGACTGAACCACTGTCATATTTTTCAAGTTTCACAAACTTACTTTTGTCACAAGTCATATGATTTGAACAACCACTATCAATCAACCATTCATTTCTATCTCTCCTAACATGCAAAGTTGAAGCAACAATCTCAGAATTATTAGGTTTAGGTCCATCTTTTTCTACTAGAAATAGACAATCACCATCCTCATAATCTAAATCATCATCTGAAATACTAGTATCATCTCTAACATAGTAGGCTTTCTTATTGGATTTTCTTTAGCTTTCCTTAAATTTTTGTTTTGAACCTCTTTCCTGACATCTAAATGCATAATGACTAATCTTTTCATATTCAAACAATTAAGGGGTAACATACCTTTATACTCGCCAATTCGTCTCTTTAGCTTCCTTACAAAGTTTGCTTCCATTTCCTCCAAACTCTCATCACCATTTAAATCTTTATTTGTTGATTTTGATACCTTGAATGTTGTTTCTGATGTTACTTTTGCCAAACTTCCTCATCTCAAATGCAACCAAAATGTCAAACAATTGTTCTCTAGTGAACTTAGTTGAATCATAGGTTTCTTTAATAGCTAAAAATCTTGTCATTATAACATTCCAGTAAGGTCCTCGTGATCTTTTGAATCACATCATTCTCATCCAATTCACCACCAAGCTCATTTACTTCATTCACATCACTATCATTATTATGGAAATATCTTGTCACCTTCTTCCATTCTTAAGTTTTCATATTTGCCTTTGGCAGTCTATACCTTAGATAGCTTGATTCTTTGATTTCCTTCATAGATGTTTTTCAATCTTTCTCAGACGTCATGAGCAGTATCTAATACAACAACTTTTGACAATTCAGTTTTAGATAAAGCACTAAAGATAACATACCTTGTTCGATCATTTTCTTCATAGGCTTCAATCTCATATAATGTGGTAGGTCCATTTGTCGAAGGTATGTACTTGTTTTCCATAGCCTTCCAAGTCTTGTAGGTTATATAAATCAAACATCCTCACATATTTACTCTCCAGAAGTTATAGTCTGAACCTTGAAAGATATGAATGGTCAATTTATGCACCATCAGATCTCCTTGAGAGGTTAGTCTCACTTTCTATGAACCAAAGATCTAATAACAATTGTTGAATAGTCAAAACAATTGAGAGGGGGGTGAGTTAATTGTATAATAAATTATTTGACTCTAAAAATAGATACAATAAATAGGAATTCAGATAACTCATCCACCAACAGATACGAACAAGAAAGAACACACATAGGAAACACCAGATATGCCGTGGAAAATCCAAGAAAGGAAAAACCATAGAGAATGTTAGTTTTCAATATGAAAATACCTGTTAGGGTGACATTGGTTAAGGTGATTGTTACAAGGATGGATCACTGCCATAAATACTCACTACAGGTGGGCTCTCTGTCCAGCTAAAACTCCTAGAAAAAGAAGGGCTCAGTACCCAGATAAAGAAAGAAATAATCCACCACTAAGGTACAAAATCCAGAAGAAGCCTTAGGATCACTACCATAAGTACCAAACAACATCAACATACAACCATACTAATCAACCACTTCGCATGAAGATAGATCTTCCTTTTACAAAACAGCTTCCTTTTGCCTTCTCACCATACAATTCATTACAAACATTATTTATATATACCGATCTCCAAAATAGAACTTTCCAAGTCGGTTAGGGAGATGATGAAACCTAGTTAAAAATAGGTCTTCACTAAGCATTCCTGCAGTGGAAAGGAATGAGAAGTGGACCACACCAATACACTATCCAAAAGTCACAATTACTGGACCAAAAGATAAAGTATCTGAGATCAACCGGACTAGGAAAAACCATTTTTGGAGAATAGAAACATGTGCTAATATAGAATAGTAAAGATACATGAGAAGCATAAATCCGAAAATGCAACACGAGATCAAGAAATATGGAATGATGTGAAACCCTGCAAACACTACCAGAAGAACATCGCCATCACTACATAGACTTCTGGAGCACATCTTTCAGGCCACTAAAACATGAGAAATGAACCTTAAGTTGATATCCAACACCATACTAACATATCATGAATATGCCTATAATAAATCTAAAATGCAGAGCAAAAACCAATCACTGAAACATAGATTCAACATGTTGCAATCAATGATAACCATACTGAAACATACTGAAGCATCAAGCAACTTCACAATTGCAACATGACATCCCTACTTGGAGTCATCCAAAAACTCACAATCATGGACAAAATTCAATACACAAAAAGGATAGTCAATCCTTCACCAATGACGAGACTGAAAATAAAAAGTTTTAGAGGAAGGGTAGGAGGGGACGACAACTGACTTGACAGACATGTATGCAAGAAATACAGAAGATAGGGGAAGATAAAGAGTTCAAAAAATGTATCTATGGATGAGGGGAAATTCAGAGGGAAAGAGACTCACACTCTACCTGGGAAAAAGAGAAAAGAGTGTGACAGAGAGGAAGAGAGAGAGGGCAACCGAGAGGGGACAAATAGGCAGGGAAGATGTTGAAAAGAGTGTGAGAAGAAATCATGATGCTTGCTAGTTGCATTTTCTGACATTTATAAATCCTTTTCAAGGAAACCCATTTCATGCACATCCTGTAATCATGGTAGCCATGAGACCACATTTTTCTTAGTAATTATGTAATGTAGATCACATGAAGTAGATGGTCTATGCTCCCACATTTTGTGTACGTGTCTACCAAGGTTGTTTCAATAGAAATGATCCCAAAGCTCTCATTTGGTGTAGGTAAAGGGGTTGTAGGCTAAAGGTTGAGGATTCAATCTTTACATCCACCAATAGTGTTTGCCTGGAAGTTTTTAATGCCTTATCAACAAATCCATTTTGTGCATATCATGGAAACCTTACAGCCTTGAGACCACATATTTGTGAAGGAAATTATCTCAAAATTTGATCTCCAAACTTGGAAACTACTAACTGTAAATACATAGAAGAGGGTGTGTAGTAGAAGAAAGTATGAATATCCATTAAACCACTAAATGGGGTAAATATATATTGCAGATGCGAGATGATGGGAGGTGATTATCGAAAGGAAACAGAGTAAAATGCAAAGGGGTAAGAATGAGATAGAAAAGGGATTAGAGAGAGTGGGCCAAAAAATGAGAACAAAACAATGAAGAAGAGAGTTAATTTGTGGAGTTAGGTGGAGTTAGGGAAAGGGGCTTTGAAATGCTAAGCAATTGTAGAATCTATATACTTGAAGTTTCTAATGTAGAACTGGCTGAGTAGATTTCTATTTCGCTTCAAAAATGTTTTCTTCCACAGGTGAGTACCATCATTGCCCATCATTTACGAAGTTAGTATTTAATTTTAAATTATTTACACTTGCAACAAAGAGGAATGGATTTATTGAATTGGATTTGCCTAAATGATGCACTATATAATTTTTTCCATTACATATAAATTACATTCCTTATGAGATTTTGTCATTTGACTATTCTCCTTGTCTAAGCATAGAAATTGCTTCCAAGAGATCCTTGAGGATTAAGTATTAGTTGCAGATATGTGGCTTATCAAATTATTGATCTTGAAATGTGTAATTTATAGCATCATTCTTAGTAAGGAAAATATACATTTACTTTTCTCATTCCACGTTTATTTGATATGGTAATAATAATGTCACTATCATGTCTCAAAGTATATGCACTACCATGCTATAGAATTTATAACTTTCTAAAACATCTTAGGGAAAAATTCATGGTATAACAAGTAGATTGGCATAGGAAGGCCTTGTCTTAAATGAAATATGATAACCTCTATTTTTTTAGAACTGTTATGGTTTTGTGACTATTAACATAATTAAAGTTATTAGGAGTATCAAGCATATGAAGATTTAGTTAATACATTGTTCCCACTATTTTGAGAATGACTTAGGTGTCAATTGGGCTTAAGCAAGTTAATAATAACAATTGTATGCCTTCTTATAGTTGGATATAGTAATATAGTTTATTACTTGCAATTATATTAAAGACGATAATTTTAATGATTGTGATAACAATATATGATATGAAGTCCTATTTAATACATCCAAGTATAATATTAGTGGACAAGTTTTAAACATGAGCTCCCTATATTATACCAAGATCACATTATGACAAGGTGAGTAATTATAATTACAAGAATCATTTAGTTATAAGTGTTATATACAAAATTATCTAGTATGTGAACCAAGCTATGACATGAATAATGTTCCCCATAATAAGGAAATGAAACTAAAATATTAAGAATATTATTGCTACAAATACTAAGGAGTGTATCTCTCCATATGAATATAGGATAAGCATAATGTTGCCAATTGTCTCAAGATTTAACCTAAGCATGCATCATGCATTTCATGCTAGTTGTGACTGTTGACATATATCTTTTACGGTTCAAAAGGATTTTGTGTGGCTTTATTAGGACAATGTCATTATGATACTTGATTTTGCTGAACCATATTGAAGTAGGACCCCACCCAAGGCCTTGTCGATACTTTTGCATTAATCGTGCATTATATGAATATTATGAATACATGAGGTTTGTTGGCCTCATAAGTACATTAACCTTGATAGGGGAACTATCATGTGAACTACCGGGTCATGGTATGAATGTGCAAGAATCATGGCAAAGGCAAGGATACACCATGTTTTAAGACCTATGGCATTTTAGATACTTGTGATATTGAAAATTTTATATGTAGTGTTATATTGAAAATATATCGAGTTGCATGTGACATGGACCATTCATAAATTCTATTGAAGTGGCTATATGTGTAATAAGTTCCTTTAATGTCATTTTTGCTGACATTATTGGTATTAAGTTGTCATTGATGTCAAGCGGTTTGGCAAGGTCACCGGTAAGTAAGAAGTGGTGACTGGTATGATGTAAATACACATGAGAGTGAGCAGACAGAAGGAAGGCTACTGGTACACATGACTTGTGTCATCTATCGGTAAAGGAGGTTTATGTTACTTGTTTGTTATGAAGACACAACAACTAGTGAAGAGAACAAAGAGGATGTTTGATGGTCATACTGGTAAGATGAACTAAACCGGTAGTCTATCTTGGTCGACAAAGAATGTCAAACCAACATAGGAATCCAAGCAAAGGTGGATGTCGACAAGCATGACAACTAGATGCCAGGTGGAGGGATTGCACAAGTCGGTGGAGTGTGCATCGACGTAAAAAATTTGCAAGTAGGTCGGCGCTTTTATGACGAATCCGCAAGTCATGAAGGATTCCATAGAATTGTGGCTCGAGGAAGGCAAGCTGGCAAAGTGATTGGATTGATCCTGCAAGAAGATTTGATCCTCGTACCCGTTTGGTGAAGGAAACAACAAAGCCATTAATGGCGAATGATAGAGAAAAGAAGAAAAGCATGTTGCAAACCTCCAGATTTAGAAAACGCACATTGGAATGTGAAGCTTGGCTAGTATTGATCGTTGTCATGAAGATCATATCCCTGAAAAGAAGATTGAATCAAATCTGATTGGGTTTGAGTTGGAGAAAGCAAAACCTAACACGACATTGTTGAACCCAGTTTTAGGTGGGAATCCAAGATTATAAATAGAGGAGCTTGAGATAGAAAATGATTGATGCTTGTGGAGAAGAAGAAGAGTGAAGAGAGCTTGAGTGTAGAGAGGTCATCTCCCTTAGAATTTATTCTAAGAAATTTGCAAAGCGAGTCAACAAGCAAACTGGTGAGAGGGTTTAACCGGTTGTGGTAGAGTATCAGTAAACTATAGCAGGTCCAACAATCAAGCTAACCGGTGAGTTGTGATTGATCAAGAAGGCATCCCAATGTGATGCAGAGTGTTAAGAGGTTGTGAGAAAGAGAGAAGAGAGGCCAAGAAGAAGATAGAGAAATTTGTTAACTTGTAGTGTGAGATCCAGTAAAGAAGAGGAGACTGTTAACCAACAAAGATCTATTTGGTCAAGATTTGTAGAACTCATTTGCAACAAGAAGCTATAACTGTATCAAAATTGTATTTCAATATTCATCACCAGGTTGGAGCTTGGTGTAAGGGTTGGTGCTCCTTGGGTTGGTGCCCTAAATATTTGTAATTCAGTGTTTCATTTGTGAGGCTGGATTGGAGCAGTAGTCTCCAATGGTATTTCTCACCGAGGTTTTTCCCATATTGGGGTTTCCTCATATATCTGGTGTTGTGGGTTGCATTTGTGTGATTGTCCCTTTTGATATTCTCTTTTGTCTTACTACTTTGATTGTTTAGAGCTTAGGATAACAATCGGTATTCCAAGGTTGCTCTGAAAGTGAAAAGATTATGAACCACTAATTCACCCCCTTCTTAGTGGTACATTGTGTTCAATAATTGGTATCAGAGCGTAGGTTCTCGGTTGTTTTAAAACCTTGGGTAGATTCTAGACTTAGAACACAATGGCAAGAAATAAGTCTACTTCCTCAAAAGCCCACATGTTTGATGGATCTAACTATGCCTTCTAGAGCAGAAGAATGGAGACCTATATTTCCTCTCTTGGTTTTGATGTGTGGATGTCTGTCAAGAATGGGTATACTATTTGTAGTGTTCCTCCCACTGGTCTTGATGCCAAGAAGGAGTATGAGAATAATGCAAAGGCTATACATGCTATCTTGAGTGGGTTGTTTGATAATGAGTTTGTCAAGGCTATGCACTGTGCATCTGCCAAGGAGACGGGATAAAATGTAGAGGTTATTTGAAGGAGATGCAAAAGTCAAAGAGGCTAAGCTGCAAGCACTAAGGGGCCAACTTGAAGGCATCAAGATGAAGGATGGTGAAAAGATTGCAAACTACTTTCATAGATTTGATGAAATTGTGAATACCATCAAAGGACTTGGTGAAGAAATTGCAGATGAGATCCTTGTCAAGAAGGTACTTAGGTCTCTTGCACCTAAGTATGATACAAAGGTTTCTACCATAGAAGAAGCGAAGGATTTGAAGATCTTTAAAATGGATGAGCATTTTGGGTCACTAACAACCTATGAAATGAGAACAACTGGTGATGCATCCTTAAGGAAAGAGGCAGCATTCAACACCACCTAGAATGGCAAAGAAGTAGTTGCTCATAAAGGATCCAGTGAAGACTCTTATGCAAAGGCATAAAACTTTGTCAACAAGCTCAAAATAGGTTCTGACAAGTATAAAGGAAAGCTACCACTCAAATGTTTCAACTGTGGTAAATTTGGACACTTTGCTGCAAAATGTCTTTATAATGAAACCAATGGAGATGAGTCAAGAGGGTTCAACAGATCTATTGGCAAAGATAAAGAAAGAAATGTCTACCTGCAAGGAAGAAGAGGCTACTAGAAGAAGAAAAACCTCTATACTATTGAGGATGATGCCACAGATGAAGAAAGTGCATCAAAAGATGACTACCATGAGAATGATAGAAAAGTTAATCTCTTTATGACACTTGATGAACCGGTTGGTGAAGATGAGGAAGAAGAGGATATTGAGGATGAAGTGGATTTAGAAGGTGAGCTGATAAGTTCTCTTGAGGAAATTAGTAAAACAAGAAGAGAACTCAAGAAGGTCAAGCTTGTTGCAGTAGATGAACAAGGTCTCTTGAAGCAATCCTTGGACGAGTCTAGTCAAGTTATATCTGACTTGAAACTATAGCTGGAAGAAACCAAGAGGATATGTGAAGTTACATCCTTTGATTTGATGAAGAAGGAAAAAGAGCATCAAGATCTGGAAGCAGAAATAGTGAAGCTTAGAAAGGAGCTTGAAGAAAGTAAGGAAGAAATAAAAGTGAGGAGCAAATATGAAGGCAACACTGAAGCCTTAGACAAGATGTTGAGCAAATAGAAGAAATCCAAAGATATCGGTGGCTTAGGCTTTGAAGAAGGTCAAAGTTCAAATAACAAAGACACATCCAGTAAAGAAAGATAGTTCACCTCTTCAAATGAAGGTGAAGAGAAGAAGACATTCACTGTAAGCAAGGATACCGATAAAATGACATATGCAGATGTTGTTAAAAATCGCCACACAAACCGGTATACACAAGCAATGAACCGGAGGCCACACTCATTGTACTGACATGCAGATCCAAGGAGAAATGCAAGAGTTGACCATGAAGGATTCACCAGAGCCAACAACATGAAGGGAAGACTCCCAGTGAGGCATGCCTTTGCAGGACCAAGGCAACCTAACTGGTATGTTTCAAACTTTCATGGTTATTGTTACCGGTGTAACAAATTTGGGCATATAATAGCTGACTATAGATTAACCAATAAGCCCTCTATGAGTTATGAAAGTAGAAATCCTTTTAATGCACTTTGGGATATGAATGTCGTCTGTTATCAGTGCAATGGATATTGTAATAGGAATTTTGAATGTAGGAAGTATGAACCAATGCCCTACAATAATTTTGAATGGACATATAGAAAAGTTTTGTAAAAACAGGAAGATCAAGCAGAAGAAGACAAATCCTAATCAAGAATCGGTAGTTGAATCAGAGCACAAAATAGCAGCTAACGAGAAGAAGGAAACCAAACCGGTATGGGTTGAGAAAGAAAAAGAAAAGGCAGAATCAAGTCTGATAGTGCAAACTGCCTTACATGCTAAAAGGAAAAATCTATGGGTTGTAGATAGTGGTTGTTCCACCCACATGACTGGTGATAAAAAGAAATTTATCAAACTTGAAGACTGGAGTGGTGGTTCAGTAAGATTCAGAGATAACTCGTCCATCAAAATAAAGGGAAAAGGTACTCTAAATATTAATGGAAAATCGAAGGCACATGATGTATATTATGTGGAAGGCCTAAAGAACAATCTGCTGAGTGTGAGTTAGATGTGTGACAAAGGTTATAAATTCACCTTTGACTCAACTGGTTGCCAGATAAAGAAAGAGAGTATCATTCAGGTTGTGGCAGAAGGAAAAGAATAGATGACAATGTTTAAAACTTGAAGGAATGCTATGAGTCCCAATGCATGATAGGTTAGGTTGATGAAAGCTAGTTGTGGCACCGAAGATTAGGCCACATAAACTTTGATAACTTAGTTGCAGTAAGAAGAAAGGGGTGTGTGAGGAATATTCCACCCATCATCAAACCGGTAAGCACATTTTATGATGAATGTGTGAAAAGAAAGAAGACTAAGGTGAGCTTCAAGACAAAAGAGCACAACACCTCAAGATCACTTGAAATTGTGCATACAAATTTGTGTGGTCCATCTAGGACAAGAGCACTTGCCGGTGAAAGATATTTTATGCTCTTTATTGATGATTATTCAAGAATGACATGGGTCACTTTCCTGCAAGATAAGTCACAAGCATTTGATAGATTCAAGATCTTTACGAAGATGGTGGAGAAGGAAAGTGGGTGCAAGCTAAAATGTCTAAGATCAAACCGGGGTGGAGAGTTCACATCAAATGAATTTGGAGATTATTGTGAAAAACATGGAATTAGAAGGCAATACTCAGCCCCTAGGACACCATAGCAAAATGGTGTGGTAGAAAGGAAGAACATGACAGTTAAGGAGATGGCTGGAACCATGTTAAATGAGGTCAGTTTGCTAGACACATATTGGAAGGAAGTTGTTCATATTGCTGCATATACCTTGAATCGGGTCCAACTAAGAACAAACAACAAAATGACACCTTATGAGTTGTGGTATGACTGGAAACCGTTAGTCAAATACTTCAAAGTATTTGGAAGCAAGTGTTTTATCAAGAGAGACATGGATGGTCTAGGTAGTTTTGACTCTAGGAGTGATGAAGGAATCTTCCTTGGTTACTCATCAAATAGCAAGGCCTGCAAATGCTACAACAAAAGACTAAGAAGAGTCATTGAGAGTGTGCATGTAAAATTTGATGAGGATATGCACAAAGGAAGTCAATCACAGGTGAACCAGTATGATGATTTTGGTGATGAAGGTGAGGAAGCTCAGTCAGACAATGAACCAGAGGAAGCATCCAAGAAGGCTCCCAACCGGTATGTGCAATTGAATCACTTGGAAGAACAAATTCTAGGAAATAAGAATGATGGTGTGCAAACTAGAAGAAGACTTGCTTAGAATGATGAACAAGTCAACTTCTGCCTCATGATTGAAGTAGAACCTAAAACATTCAATGAGGCCAGCAAAAGACAAGAATGGATGGATGCCATGGAAGAAGAACTGCAATAGATTGAGAAGAACAAGACTTGGGAATTAGTCCCTAAACTGGAAGACAAGAACATCATTGGCACTAAATGGGTCTATCGGAATAAGATGAATGAAGAAGGTAAAATTGTCAGGCATAAAGCTAGACTGGTGTGCAAAGGATACTCTTAGGTAGAGGGAATTGTTTTTGAAGAAACATTTGCACTGGTAGCTATATTAGAAGCAATTAGGATGTTTCTAGCCTTTTCTGCTTATAGGGGTTATAAAGTATATCAGATGGATGTAAAATCTGCCTTCCTAAATGGAAATTTGGAAGAAGTGTACATGGAGCAACCAGAAGGGTTTCTACTACATGATGATGAAACCTTTGTGTGCCGATTGAAGAAGGCCATGTATGGCTTAAAACAAGCTCCTAGAGCATGGTATTCAAGATTGGATCAATACCTGAAGGAGCAAGGATTTAAAAAGGGGAGTGTTGACAACAATTTATACATAAAGAAATATGGAAACCACATGATCATTGTGGTTGTGTATGTAGATGATATTATTTTTGGAGGCAATATGGACACCCTATGCAAAGATTTTATTGATCAGATGCAGTCAGAATTTGAGATGTCAATGCTTGGTGAATTGACATACTTCCTTGGTTTGCAGATGTTACAGCAAGATAAGGGAATCTTTATAGAAACCAAGTATGCAAAGGATATGTTGAAGAAATTTCAACTTGAGGATTGCAAACCGGTAAGTACCCTCATGGTGACTGGAAGCAAATTAAGCAAGAATGATGAATCAGCGGTGGTGGATTATACATTGTATAGATCCATGATAGGCAGTCTATTGTATCTAACTTCTTCTAGATCGGATATAGTATAGGCAGTGTGTATGGTGGCCAGATTCCAAGCTACACCTAAGCAGTCCCATATGAATGCTATAAGCAGAATATTTAGGTACCTCCAAGTAACACTCAGTTATGGATTGTGGTACCCTAAATAAGGGGAATTCATCTTGTAAGCATACACTGATGCTGATTGGGTAGGTTGCATTGATGGCCGAAAGAGCACAAGTGGTGGTTCATTCCTCCTAGGTGACCGGTTGGTCTCATGGCATAGCAAGAAGCAGGACTCAATCTCTCTATCAACTGTTGAAGTGAAATACATTGTTGCTGCTACATGTTGCTCTCAGGTGCTCTGGATGAAGCAGATCCTCAAAGACATACAGGTGGACATCACTAATCCTATTCTCATCTGGTGTGATAATTCGAGTGCAATCAACATAGAAAAGAATCCGGTGATGAATTCTAAAACAAAGCACATTGCTATCAAGTATCATTTTCTCATAGAGAAGGTTGAAGGATAGGAAGTAAGGATGGATTATGTCCCTACCAGAGAACAAGTAGCAAACATTTTCACCAAACCATTACCGATAAGTACCTTTGAGTACCTACAACACAAGTTGGGAATTCTGTCATCTACCTTATGCACTTAAGAAAGGCAGGTTTGGTATGGATCAAAGGGGGAGTGTATAGTACCCTTTGTCATTGTGTCAAAGGGGGAGAGATCTACCCGTATGAAGTGTCTTGCAGTAAGTTGACATCAATGCCGAAAGGGGTGATTGTTGGCATTATTGACATTAAGTTATCATTGATGTCAACCGGTTTGGCAAGGTCACCGGTAAGTAAGAAGTGGTGACTGGTATGATGGCAATACACATGAGAGTGAGAAGACAGAAGGAAGGCTATCAGTACACATGACTTGTGTTGTCTACCGGTAAAGAAGGCTTATGTTGTTTGTTTGTTATGAAGAAACAACAATCGGTGAGAAGAACAAAGAGAATGTTTGATGGTCATACCGGTAAGATGAACTAAACTGATAGTCTACCTTGGTCAACAAAGAATGTTAAACCGACATAGGAATCCAAGCAGAGCTGGATGTTGACAAGCATGACAGCTGGATGCCAGGTGGAGGGATTGCACATGTCGGTGGAGTGTGCATCGACGTAACAAATATGCAAGTATGTCAACTTTTATGAGGAACTCGCAAGTCACAGAGGATGCCAAAGGATTGTGGCTCGAGGAAGGCAAGTTGGCAAAGCGATTGAATTGGTCCTGCAAGAAGATTTGATCCTTGTACCCGTTTGGTGAAGAAAACAGCAAAGTCATTAATGACAAATGACAGAGAAAAGAAGAAAAGTGCGTTGCAGACCTCCAGATTTAGAAAATGCACATTGGAATGTGAAGCTTGGCTGGTATTGATCGTTGTCATGAAGATCATATCCCTAAAAAGCAAATCAAATCAAATCTGATTGGGTTTGAGTTGGAGAAACAAAAATCTAACACGACATTGTTGAATGTGGTTTTAGGCGAAAATCCAAGATTATAAATAGAGGAGCTCGAGACAGAAAAGGATTGATGCTTGTGGAGAAGAAGGAGAGTGAAGAGAGCTTGAGTGCAGAGAAGGATCATCTCCCTTAGAATTTATTCTAAGAAAGTTGAAGAGTGATTCAACAAGAAAACTGGTGAGAGGGTTTAACTGGTTGTGGTAGAGTACCGATAAACTGTAGCAGGTCCAACAGTTGAGCTAACTGGTGAGGTGTGATTGATCAAGAAGGCATCCCAGTGTGACGCAGAGTGTTGAGAGGCTGTGAGAAAGAGAGAAGAGAGGCCAAGAAGTAGAGAGAGAAATTTGTTAACTGGTAGTGTGAGATCTAGTAAAGAAGAGAAGACTGTTAACCGACAGAAATCTATTTGGTCAAGAGTTGCAGAACTCATTTGCAACAAGAAGCTATAATTGTATCAATATTGTATTTCAATATTCATCACCAAGTTGGAGCTTGGTGCAGGGGTTGGTCCTCCTTGGGTTGGTACCCAAAATCAGAAGGAGTTGGTGCCCTAAATCTTTGTAATTCAGTGTTTTATTTGTGAGGCTGGATTGGAGCAAGTCTCCAGCAGTATTTCTCATCGAGGTTTTTCCTCGTATATCTGGTGTTGTAGGTTGCATTTGTGTGATTGTTCCTTTTGATATTATCTTTTGTCTTACCGGTTTAATTGTTTAGAGCTTAGGATAACAATCAGTATTCCGAGGTTTCTCTAAAAGGGAAAAGATTCGGAACCACTGATTCATCCACCTCTCAGTGGTACATTGTGCTCAACAATTTCACTCTCTTGGTTTAATGTAATGATATGACATGCAATATAATTAGTATGTTATCTCAACATCGAGGTAAACAATTTTATGTCTACAAGATATCAATTGATCCATTGAGTATAAGTACATCCATATTGAATCTATTATGTGAATTTTAAGTGGAAGTGTATTCCTATGTGTTTATGTAAATCGAGGTAATTTTCAAATTGAGTAATAAGCTTATCCCTATGTGATAAGGAAAACCTTGAGACATTCAAGTTGGATTATGAATAATAATGGGAGGACCTTGAGTCAAAACCTCAATATTTTAAAAGGGAAAGTGTTATAGTGCTATTTGCTAAATTATGAACCATTTATGATTTTCTAACTATTGTTAGGTGTTATTAATGGAAGGGAAATATTGATGAAACCTTGGTTATGGGAGCATGTGCATAGGCATCCCTTGAGAGAAAACTTTAAGGAGAACTACATGTGACTTTGACCTATTTGGAAGCGGGAACGTAGGCGGTCCTTGGGTGAAGGATGCCCATGTGACCTCAAGTCCGTAGGGGTAGGGTCTAGGGGGGGATAACTCCAACATTCATGCTTGTTCCTAACCTATTGACCTTTCCTCTTTAGTAGGATTCAGAAGAGTTTGAATAGACATTAGAAGATTATGGAAGAGTTAAGAAAGCATTATAACTTGTATTTGATATATATCGCGTTTTTGAATGTGTTGTCCCCATTTTTGAATTTTCAAAAATATGACAACCCCTTCAAATTTTTGGTTTAAATGTGTCGTTTTTGTCTTCAAGGCACATTTTATGAGGAGAAAAAGTCACATTTATTATTGTCAAATAATCAGCAGGCGTCTTTGCCATCATTGTCCAAGTTTTGGTTTATTTTGGCCTTCATTTTCCTAGCTTTTTATGCGATTTCAGGTTTCATAGAAGTCACTACAAGTTGGAAATTTTTACTCTAAGGCATGCTTTTTGAGGCAAATTCTTTTCTCTTTTTTGAACTAGACTTCTCTTTGGTTCATCCTCGATCCGTGTTTCAACATTCATCGTGTTTCGAGTTCATTTTCTATGCCTTTCCTTCAAAATCAGGTTTTTTCCTCTTGACTGCGAGTGGGAAATTTTCCTTCTTCTACAGGTTAGGAGTTCTCTTTTGTTTTTGTGTTGTAGGGATTTTTTCAAGCAATTACAAGTGAAATTTATAAGAGACTTGTAACTTGTAACTTTCTTTTTATTTCCCATTTCCTCTGTTTATCTTATAAGTTGTTTGTAGGAACTTTTTGGTCAAATTGCAACAAGTTAATGAAAACTTGTAAGTGCTTAAAAAAGTTCTTATTTTCTTTCAGTGAACTTGTAATAGGGATTTAAAAATCCGATTGCAAGTGTTTTATTTCTTTTTATGTTTTATTTGTCAATTCTTCTCCAAAACCTGATTTTGCTTGGGATGAAGGAAAGTAAGTTTTAAATTAAAACTTGTAAAAGGGTTTTAGAAACCCGATTACATCTCCTTTGTTCTATGTTTTGTGTCCATTGCATGCTATTGAATATGTAAAACCTGACCATGTTTTTACAAGAGCATCAAAATTGTGGCTTTCGTGGTGAAATTCGACCCAAGGTGTAGTATTCTTGGTTGAATTCATCCACCTCCTTGCCACGTTTTTGGATTCAACGATTTTTGCAAGATGTTTTGCACATTAATGAAGTGTTTTGCCTCCAATTTATGTTGTGTAAGTTCCGCGTTTTGGGAGCACATATTCTGCCATTATTGCCACATTTGCAACACGTTTTGTATCTTGCATTCAAAGAAAAGTGTTTGGCATCAAATGCGACTCTCCTTCCAAGTCATTTTTTGTGAAATAAGTTAAATGCAAAATCAATTTGTTTGTTGCTTGGGATACCAACGAGAAGGCTTCTTCACCTATTTATAAGATCATTATGGTTTCTCCCAAGCTCATTTGTTTTGGTCTAGGGAATTTGCTCTTGCTTAGATTTCGGGTTTCTAGAAGATCTTCCCAAATGGATAAGTTATTTGAATGCAACTTGTGAATTTGCAAAGTTTTTCCCTTCATTGCACTTGTAGTTAGCCTTCGAGAACCCAAAATTGGCCCAAAATGCACTAAAAAACACTTGAAAATGAGTCTTAAAGGTCCAATTACAATTGCAAACTTGTAATTACCCATTACACATATGAAGTTGCATGTTTATTCTCCACAATTGCAAGTCAATGCTCTTGTTTTTCCACACATGTAATGCATTCTCCAAAACCCAAAATTGAGCTTTGGCCCCACTTTTGCAATCCCTTTGTCTCACCCATGTCAGTCATGTTTGCACACACGACCTACCAAATCAGTAAATTAAGGCATGGGCCTTATTCTACAAGTAGATTCCAAGATTGGAGGATGATACAAAGAAAGAACATAACATGATGGAGCCACACAAGGAGATAAATAAGTGATGTGCATGATTGAGAGCATAGAATGCTTTCAAGACAGAGATAGGCTTCTTACTTCAAGCTTGCAAATAACTTCCCTCCTGAAAAGCCAGTACTACCCCAAGCAAGAAGATAAGATTGAAGTTCGTTGGCGAAAGATGCAAAGATCATTAAGGATGCAAATTCTCGTTCCGGTTTGAGATGTCTTCACCAATCTCGAATACTTCAAGTTCTAGCATCCTGAAGCAGTATGAAGATTTTCAAAACAGAGGATGATGTAGTTAGAGTCGTGTCTTGAAACATAGATAATAGTTTCAATTATGTATTTGTAATTTTGTTTTGACAAATTACATGTAAATAAAAATTGTAATTGCAAGTGTACTTTTACTTGCATTTTTGTAAAATGTAATTACATGTAAAGCAACTACAAGTTGAGTTAGATTAGGACCGTAGTTGGATAAATTCAAGGTGGTTGAGATAATTTCTCAAGTTAGTTAGGATCCTCCCACCTTTTTCTCAAGGCTCCTCTCCTATAAATACTTGAGGGGGTCTATTGTAATTGATATATTTTGGCAATGCAACAAAATTCTGCCAATTTGTATGTGCACTCTAAGACTTTGAGCTTAGATGTAAATCAAATTGCTTTCAATAAAAGAGGCAAGTTATATTGAAACTTTTTGCCAATTCAAGTTGTTATGTGATGACATTTTCTGGAGTTGATTGTGATTTTTGTTCTATTGTTCAAGATGGATTTAAATTCAATCTTGCAGACTTTGAGATGCTAATTGCATTTGGAGATATAGGTTTAGTTTTCAGACTTGGTCTTCCAGGTCTTCCAGACTTTGAGTTGTTTATCACGTTTGAAGCTAGTGTAGAAAGCTCAAGTAAGGAGATAACTTGTAGACTTTGTGCTACTTTTATTTTTAAGACTTGTGCATGTAAAGTGAATTGCATCATATAAATAGACTTTGAGTTGTTGTGTGTTATACATTGTTATCATTTAAAAGGTTGATAGGATAGTAGAAGTACTGAAGACTTTGTGCTTTCATTTGTGTTTTCTCGTCCCAGGGAAGTGGCATAGGTCTTTGTGCTTTCATGGAAAATTTGATTCCCTTTATGTCCCAAAAATCCTACAAAAAAGTTTCATTTATGTATTTGTTGTTATTTATTTTCAATTGCTATTACTTTTCTGTGAAGAGAAAAGAGTATAGTTTTTCTTGAAAGAAGAAGAAAGACTGTTGTTTCACCCATATTAGATTACGTTAGTTTGTAGATAGGGGGATCCTTCCCTAAATTAGGAGAGTATCATACTCACACATTGTGCCTGAAACCACATTTTTGCACATCCCCTAGGTGTGCAAAAATTTCAACCAACGGAATGATTAGTTGATTAAGTGTAAGAGTAGATCACCTTATGTTCAGTTTGTTTATCTATTGAGTAGAGGCAATCTTATGTTAGATCCAAGTGATCTTATGCAGTTGTATGATTTAATCCTAGACCTATAAGACCGTGTGTATACTCCTAGATTAGTCAATTATGACCTATTTCCTTTGAATTAGGAACTTCTCTTCTGATTATAGTACTAAGCCATGTACAAGTGCTGACTTTTATGGGTACAAATAGAGTAAGGACCCTATGAGGGTATAGGTAGAGGTTGTATACCTCAATGCATAGGCTACCCTTTTCCATATGAGGTGATCATTGATGGAAATCCTATGACCTGCTTGAGATAAGCTATAATCCACTTGAGATTGACAGTATCTAAGAAGTGTACTATGTCGATAGACTGTCAGTCATACCACCTAGTTAGCGAATGGTTGCCGCCAGTTTCATGCAAGCGAGGGATACCTTGCTTAGATATAGGGTTTTGGATAGATTCCACCACGAGCATGTAGGCTTGGGGGCTAGTTGCATGTCGGTAATGGATGTCCTTGTTGCTTAGACATCCAATTGACTACATAGAAAAGAACTTCTAATGAAGAATAGGTAGGTAATAATTGGATCAATCTTGTTGTATAATTTTGGGCATATCTTGATGTGGAAATGGCATATTTGGCTTTGTTAGGACAAGGATAGACACTCAGTGTAGTATGGGACACATTGAAACTCGTTTCCACTTTCTTGTTGGTGCAAAAGATTGGACAAAGAATGTGTCCCATGGTGTAGTGCACAATGCACCAAAAATTCATTTATTTGGGATGCACTATGGGCAAGTGGTAGTTAGTCATTATGGATATGTCAATTCTTCATTGTGTAAATGCTAGTCACTAGGTATGAAATGCCTATTGAAGCTAGTCACTAGCTACGCGAGATGTATGTTGAAGCTAGTCCCTATGAATATGGGAGGTATGCTAGAGCTAGTCACTTTGTATATGTGACGTAAGCCAAATCTAGTCATCACGTGTGTGATGTGTACAAGCTAGTCCCATGTGTTAATGATAAGTCTACTCGAATCACTCTTTATGGAATTGGAAATTTTGGAAGGGTATGACCCCCAATGTAATTGTGCATGTATTTACTCTATTGGAACACAATTAGATATTTCTTTATTATTGTTGGGATAATTTTTAATAAATAGTCCTACTTTAAAGAGAGATCAAAGATCTCATACAAGAGGAGAGAATGAACTCCCTCTAAACTACAAGGGAAAACTATGAAGCCTCTGACTTCCCTCGAAGGGATACATAGGCAAGGTCATTGGGAATGAACCCTCGAGGCTTAGGTTTGGGTCTAATGGGGTTCTCGACCTCAAGAGCTTGCCACCTTTGAGTACAAGTGTAGGTGGTGATGTAGGTTTGTCACCACTATGGTGATTGAGGAAATTATGAAGGCAATGCTTCTACTTGATAGAACAAGAACCTTGGATGGTTAAGTTGGTACTTGTGAAAAGAAAAGAAAAATAGTGGCAACAAAGGGGCAATTGTTACATAGATATTAGAGAAACCAGGTTCAACCACTAGAGACCTACGAAGCCCACTTGAATTTGGATTAAGGGGTGTAGTCTTGCACTATAGAATGATCATAATTAAGTTAACTCTTGGTATGAATATATTTGCCTTGAATTTCTTAAATAGACTTTAAGCTTGTGAGAATAGTTGGCTAGTCCTAGTGAAGAGAACCTAAAGGCTCGTGTAAAGGTGAATTTCAATATACGTTTTGTAAATGAAAACTAGAGTGTGCAATGGGATATTGTGCCATTTAATTATTATAACAAAATCGTTGCATGTGATTTGAAACCTTGTGTGTTGTAACTATTAGGGTGTATCTTAAAAAGTAAAGAATTTTTAAGATATGAGCATGAATTGCTATCCTTATTTAATGGATTGGTATATGCTAAAGATAGATTTTGTAGAACCCTTGATGGGTAGCTTGTAACTACCAAGTAATACGTGATGGTGTAATTGCAAGTCTGAATAAGCAATAAGAAATGCTTATCAATAGTGATAAAGTGTTTTGAAGGAATGATAGGTGGGTGGAGACTATTGCGCATCCATTATATTCATTGCCATGGTAGAGGCTTATTAAGAGTTAGAAACAAGATTGCCTTGTAATTTGCACAATATGACTGTTGTATGAATAATACCTTACAAAGAACACATAGACTTGTCATTGTATCCTTTAATGATTAAATAAACTCTCTTAACACGAAATTTCATTAATGTTGGGACCCCTTGGGAAAATGTATGATATTTTTCTTTATGATTTGTACTTGGTGACTTGCAAGAATTAACCTACAAATATGTGTGGCCAATGGTATAATATTGTTTTTCGTATAAAAATCAACCCATAAATTGAAAATAGAGAATAGGATTGAGAGAAAAGGCTATTTGGAGAATAAATTTTAGAATGCTCCCTCTTAAATCTTGTAAAACTGTTTCAAATTAGTCAAATTAAAGGAAATGGAACGACTTCAACAACTAGGTTAAGGGATTCAAAAGCAATTGACATGGATGGTAACCCATATTTTCAAGATATTAACAAAATAGACCTAATAATAAGCCGAGGATGACTTATTCTAAGGGGGGAAAGGATGTCACATCCCCACATCACCCTCTTCCATGGTAGATGGCCATATAAAAATATATGATAAATAAATAAGACTTAATTCTTTCAAGATGAGGACAAGGAGTATTAAACATGAAAACGATTGCGCAATGTATGAAATGAATGAAGCATGGGTGCCTACATGAAAAGGAGCGATAGGAGACAAACACCATTTATGAAGAGAGGATGTGATTCTATAAGGAAGGTCATGCATTTACTAGGGCATGGCATCCCTACCTTGGAGTCATCCAAAAACTCAAAGTCATGGACAAAATTTAGTACACAAAAAAGATTGCCAATCCTCCACCAATGAAGAGACAAAAAAATAAAAAAGGCAAAAAGGAAGGATAGGAGGGGAGAATAACTAACTTGATAGACATGTATGCAAGAAATGCAGGAGATAGGGGAAGGCAGAGTGCAAAAATCATATCTATGGATAAGGGGAAACTCAAAGGGAAAGAGACTCGCACTCTACCTGGGAAAAAGAGAAAAGAGTGTGACATAGAGGAAGAGAGAGAGAGCAACCTAGAGGGGACGAATAGGTAGGGAAGATAACCACTTTTATACATGACTAATAACCATTTGTGACCATTTGAAAAATTGATTCACCCTTAAGAAAGTATCCCCCACACCCTCAAGATTGAGTCCATATCACTTCTACATCTTTCCATACCTTGCTCTTGACCTTTTCTTCACCTATGACATTAGCACATAATGATCTTGTTCTCTTGGACAAGATAGTGCACAAAATGCCCTCCAAACTGAAAATGTCATTTTGTTGCTTGTCTCATCTTTTTCATCCCAAGTCTTACCCCAAACAAGTTGAAATAATTTTTAAAAAAAAGTGTTTAAAAGGGATAATTATTAGGGAAATGCATAGAAGCTAGCCAATAAACAAGGAGTACAAGAACAACAAAGCATCCACACATCAACTACGACATCTATGGACATCTAGGACCAACCAGGCTCCCATTAGAGTTACTTGGAAATTCCTTCATTACTACAAACAAGACTTCTCAAGCACATAAAATTCACAGATCCCAAATAGATTCATCATAAATTGTCAACTTATTCTAGGAATCAAGATTGCAACATATCCCCTAAACAACCATCAATCACCCTTTTACCCTTAGGTTGTAGGTTTTAGGTTGGTTCCAATTGTTGCAAATGATACAACCACACAGATTAGGATATTAGAGCCACAAAGATGACACTTCTAAGTCAAGACATACACAATTGCACACATTTTGTCTTTGTATAAATGAACTTAAAATATAAATTTTAAAATCACAACTCGATAACACCAAAACCTTCACCCTACCTTTATTTGGTTCCAAGTTGTTTGGTTACATGGCTTTAAATCTTATTCCCAATTTGTAGAATGAAATCCCTGATTCAGATTTTAGAAATAGAGCTTCCGAGTTGTGTGGTATTGGTAAGCTCGTGCAGGAATTGTTCAAATAGGCACGAAAGAAAACTTAAGTTCACCTTTTTATAGAATTTAGTTTTAAAAAAAAAAGTAAACATCTATTCAAAAAATAATTTTAAATATATTTGTTATTTATAAATAAAATAATTAAATGAATTAAACATATAATGATTACTCCACCAACCTACTTCATTTTTCCTCTTCCGATTTTATATTTCAGGCTTACTTTGAAATCCGCTATACTTATGGTATTTGAAAGAATTTAGAGAAGATTTTAGATAAAATCATATAATTAGAAATAGAACACATTACTAGATTAGTAATAATATCTATTTCTAATCCACATGAGGAAACCCAATTTTAAGGGTTTTGGAAATAAATAAATAAAGTAGAGAAATTCCTAGCTAGGTAACTTGGTGAAGCTTGGGTTCTCTGTTGATTGTATTGATTCGATATGTGTTTCAAATTGGTTGCCCTGGATTGCATCCCAATCTCCTCGGATGCAGTCAGCAAACTGCTCAGACACAGACACTTGCGAAAGGCAATGCAATATGAAGCGCTTGAGCTTTAGCAACATAAATATTGCTTTACAAGCGAAGTGGCTTTGTCAACAATCCAAATCTGACGCGGTAAAGATAGGCACAAGTAACATCCATTCGGAGCAAGAGGTAAAGTATATCGATACCCTCAATACATTCATCTATGATCTGTGTAGGGGAAAAAAACTACAGCAGGCGAAATTTATTCTTCAATTGTCAATACCCAACGATGTAACATACAATCATTTAATCCGCAGTTGCTGTGTAGAAGGAAACAGTATTCATGAGGCCTTTGAACTGCTGGATGAGATGATGGGCAGAGGCCTCTGCCCCAGTGTCTCCACTTACAATTTAGTTATGAAAGGTTTGTGCAATACGGGTTCTATTGATGAGGCCTATGCGCTCCTCGCTAATATGCTGGAGTTGGGTTGTGTCCCCAATTCAGAAACATATTACATCCTCGTTAAATCTTTGTGTACAGCCAAGAGTTTTGTAGAGGCTTGTGACCTTGTTTCGGATATGGTGGACAAGAAATATAATCTTGATAGATGCATTAGTGAGGTACTGATTAAGTGCCTGTATCAGGAAGGTCAGAGGGAGAGGGCTAAACAACTGTTTGGGAAAATTGTTGGGGTTGATAGTATTTTAAGCCCTTCGTTTGTAATGCAGCTTGTAAAGTGTTTTGTTAGAGAGGGTTTTGTTGACGAGGGTATTGAGTTCATAGAAGACATGATCTCTTTTGGTTGGTTGCCTGATGAACAAGTCTACCGCGAGGTGCTTGTGGGTGTGGGTGTTATGGGAAGGGTGGATCAAGCCAAGAACATCATCAACCAGATGACACTTGTCTTGAGATGCTCTCCGTGCATTGTGACTTACAATGTTCTGGTTAACTCAGTATGTAAAGCTGGGTATGTTGATGAGGCTTGTGATCTTATGTGGTTTATGCGAAAGCAGGGCTGTCCTCCTAATGCAGTGACTTATGGTTCTGTGATTGATGGGTTTTCGGAGAAAGGTCTTGTAGATTCTGCAAAATGCATATTGAGTGAAATGCTGGTAAATGGTTGCCATCCAAATGTTGTCATATATACTTCATTAATAAAGGGTTATTGCAAAGCAGGAATGTTGGTCGAGTCTATGTCTCTGGTGAAGAAAATGGAAGATCAGGATTGTTCTCCAAACCTATACACTTACAATACCTTACTCAGTGGTCTTTGTCGAGCTGGGAAAATAATTGAAGTGGATCAACTTCTGGATGAGATACTGGAGAAAGGTTTTATACCCGACATTTTTACATATGATGCACTTGTTGATGGCCTGCAGACAGGTTGTCACGGGCATGAAATCAGGCATCGTTTTGACAGAATAGAACATAAGTGTCTGAATCAAGAGTTCAAAAATGACAGATTACTTCTCGAGGCTCTTGCACTGCGAAGAACATGATATATTGTGATGTATATGAATAAGGAAGTGCTTATTTTTTGCTAATTCTTATTTGCAGAGATTTTTCTCTACACTCAAAAATGAGTAGTGCCTTAAGATCAGGAAGCTAACATTCTAAGCTCCTTGAGGTCATGGTATATACATGCATGTAGATCACTCTGCAGCAGTAGCCACAAAGATATTAACTGTGGGAAATGTATCGAGGACTCTTCATAATATTGATTTGTGAGTCTCTGGGATCTTTATGTGCACAGGACTATACATGGTAAGCATCATCATATTCCAGAACTCTGTGATGGCTAATCATGATAGTTATGTGTGCCTATATGTCATGTCTGTATTGGAGACAGGTGATTTATCCTAGAATAAGCAATGATTGGGTTAGATTTGCTAAAACCTTTGTATATTGTACTTCATTTTGGGTCCATTTTGGATATCCATGGTTCTGATCGTTGATTTTAAGCAATCAGGTTATAACAGACTGTAGATAAACAGTAACTGCAATGAAAACACAAGACAAAACACACCAATACCCTGGGAAAACCTCCCTCTTGGAGGTGAAAAACTCAGCCTCAAAATTCAATATGTATTATCTCAAATGTAGGCAATTACAAGGCAATGAACTTATCTCAGATTGCTGTCCAATCAGCAAGGTAGCAGATCAGAATCTTTCTTTACACAACAATGAAGATTGCAGCCCTTATCAACAGCAGATAGCTAAAAGAAGATCAACAATGAATTCTCATACAATGTAGACCAATTCGCATGTTCCAGCCTTCGCATGAGAGTCCTTTCAGATTCGCATGGATATCCTTATAATTCGCTCAAGGAAGACTTTGACCAGATTCGCACAAGAAGAGTCTTCATCAAATTCGCACAATGAACTTGACAAAATTCGCACAGGATAGAGGAGTTCGCTGAGCAGATTGAGTTCGTATGAAAGATGATTATTAATGACTTCATTTGATGTTTGTTTTATATCCATCCTTTGGTGCCAATCACCCAAGTCGGCTTGCATATGATATTAATTTACTTTTGTCTTACATTGCCATTTTATAAATTACATCATTTCCTTTTGCCTTTACATTACATGTGTTTGGGCCCAGCCCTAAACAGTTCGAATTGCATGAGAGATAATACATATGAATTTTAATTGTCATTGACAACATTAAAATTCAATAATCAGGTATCCGAGCTAGCTACTATATCCAACACTGATGACAGTCAGCCCCTATGCAGGAGGTACATACATATGGGCATACATTCATTTCTAACATCTTTTGTTTTTTCATTAAGCATCAAGCTTGTTGAGAGGTATGAGAGAATTAAAATGGCATAATTACATATAACAGGTTAACAAGAGCAGAAGACGAGTTTACACATGCCTCATCCTACAGGAATTTTTTCTATCTGATTTCCAGTTTTGAAAATGGATCCCCATCACCTACAAGATTGGTAAATCATTTAACATGAAGTGATCTTGTCTATTGGCTTTCCACAAAATCACTTGGTATTGACACCAAATGGCTTCACGTTTTGCCCCTCCAGCTAGTAGCCTTTACACATATTCATCGTCAAAAATTGCCAGGATTTCTCATCTCAAGGTGTTCTACATATTTTCAGAATATCAACTGGATACTTGTAAAGGTCAGATCTCAATTGAGACCTAGTTATGTTAGACAGTAATTTGTTAAAGTTAATGATTAATGTTGTTTATTACACTTTCTGCAACAAATGCATAATCTAAATTAAGATGTTGCCCTAGGTCAAACCCTAGCTTCAGAAGTCCTTGGTATTGACACCAAATGGCTTCACGTTTTGCCCCTTCAGCTAGTAGCCTTTAAACATATTCACCTTTAAAAATTGCCAGGATTTCTCATCTCAAGGTGTTCTACATATTTTCAGAATATCAACTGGATACTTGTAAAGGTCAGATCTCAATTGAGACCTAGTTATGTTAGACAGTAATTTGTTAAAGTTAATGATTAATGTTGTTTATTACACTTTCTGCAACAAATGCATAATCTAAATTAAGATGTTGCCCTAGGTCAAACCCTAGCTTCAGAAGTCTTTGATATGTTGTTATAAACCAGCTATTCTGCAATGCTCATATGTAACTGTAAGTGCTGATGAGTGATTAACCTGGAATTCGGTATCGGAGTTGTATCTTCTGAAAGTAATAGTACTTGTTTTCTGCAAACCAAATCTCTTTGGAGACAACTCTAGGTCAAGCTACTGTTAATGAGTTCTTGTAACTGCCAGCTAGCATCTTGTGACCGCTCAATATATTGGCTTGTAATTAATGGTCAGTGGAGCTTTCCTTCAAATTTCTAGTGCAAGCTGAAAACACAAGATGGCAGGCCAAACCTTCCAATACAAGTATACATTAGATGAACTCCTTATGACATCTACAGAAGGGTGTTTCACACAACACGAATCAGCAAATCTGGGAGGTTAAGGAAGATTGACATCCCCTTGGCAGCTTTGAAACAGATTTGTTCTGCTCAAGATCATGGTGAACGTGTTCTATAAATCAACTGGCAGGCAGTAGGTAGTTTTTCTTCTTTTTCTCTGCTCTGTCTTTCTTTTTCCGAGAAGCTTCTATACCTTTGCACAGGCTGTAACTAAATTGTCATATTGTGTTTCTACATTTAGGTTATCAAGGAAACATTTAAATCCTGTGAATTATGGATTGACGTGGAGTTAGATGCATAGACTGACTATGCTGTATCTTAGCATGTAAAATTTTGAATTAAGTGTATCGTTTACTTTTTCTGATGCTTTTTATGAGGCTACAAACATAGATCCGGATCCTTCCTTTACACCGTTTGACATTTGGGCTTGTTTGCTTCGGGTCTACTCTTTACAGTATCATTCATTTATGGTCTGGGGCTAAGATATATAAGTACGTCCTCAGAATAGTTTTGATTGTAGTTAGTCGCTGTTACATAAGTCACAAATGTTATGGCAGAAAATTATAGTAAAGTAGGCTTGCCAAAAGAGTATACAGATTAGCAATAGAATAAGATTAAATGAAAACATGGGTAAATGTTTTTGTGATACTGCTAGTGAAATAAAGGCAACTGCTGTTAATTTATTCTGCATCAAGCTAATTTGCACTTGTTTACTTTGATTCTAGGTGATTATATACTTGAAAATATAAGGAATAATGTGTCTTGTGGAAAATGAAACAAAATGATATTGATGTTCATGGATAGCCAAAAATCAGTATAAAATTTAATTTTTACATTTTTGGATGGTAAATGGTACAAAGTTTAAGAAATTGCTAATTTTATTTTTATTCAAGGCAGGGTTCATATAAAAAATGAATCATAAATAGTAAGAAAAATAAAAATCTTTTACAGTTTACTGTATCAGCATAAAGTATAACAGTAAACAACGTAGACGAAGTACTACTGTGCCACTAATGAGTTAATCTTGTTTAGTTGACCTTTTTCTTCTCGACCCCAACTTTTGTGAAACAATGATAATGTTATAAAAAATGCCTCTTACTTGAGGTCTTCTCATTGATGATTTAAGGTATGAAGAACAAGAACCCCAAAGCCATTGGTTTCTCTGCTACAAAGGAAACTTATTCTCCCCTCTTATTGACCTGCTTTTGTGTATTGTCCAAGTATAACTATGATTCAAAATAAGGTATCTGACCCTTTGAACCTTTTTATTCTATCATATGCTATAGAAATTTAACCACCACAAAAACTGTTTGACTTGGATGCAATTTGAGATCTTTAATATGCTTTTGTTGCCCCAAAAAATATATCTCTCATTGTATTGTGTACATTGTTGTGCTTACCTGTTAGGCGGAAAAGTATTTTCAAGAACAAAATGTATTCTTGGTTTCTAAGGTTGTCCCCAAGAATACCCCATTATTCAAGGATGTAAATTCTGTGATGTTAAATGCCCAAGGAATCTTGATAAGAAGAAACATGTTGGGAGTGCTTTGAGAATATAAACACTACAATGATAGGTGTCTTGGTATGTTGTGTTTAGTTTGCCCCCCACTTGAAAGTGAGTCAAACAATGCCCAGTGATATTGTAGTAACAAAGGAATATGCCAATCTTATCTTACTGTTAGGAGATTAGAATATATCCCAACTCTGCCCAAAGAACTCACATGTTGAGGATGATACACAATACAACTTTATAGTAGGGATGGACAGGGTCCGATTAAATGCTTAGTTACTTTACAATTAACAACCCTGCTCTCCCATTGAAGGCTTGTTACCATATGTTTCATTGCAAAAATTGAGCATTCTTGTGTTCCCCAAATGATGTGAGAATCACTGCCCCTAATTTGCTGGCAATGGTGACAAGAATTTTCCGTTGCTTGCATGTAGAGATTTGTCCGAAATTTGTATGCTAAATAAAAAAGGAAAAAACTCATATTTATTCGACAACCAACCACTTGTTCAACTAGAGTGGGGATAACATATAATATTTTTACCCTTTTGTGATCATCGTGCCTTTCTGTCAAAGTGAAGCAATTTTTTAAAAGATATCAAAGCCCACTTTGAAAATTGTTGTAAGAAGTGTCAACTTTTCCCAGAAGTTTAAAAATCAAGTTCTACATTTCAGTCTTCAATGTGTGTTTGTGTACACATGCATGGGTGCTTGTAATGACGTTATTATATAAAACATCTACATGATAAAATGAGTAGAGTAAAAGGATTAATTTACAAATGAATTTGTGCACACTTTGCAATGAGGTTATTATATCACAAATCTACAAGAAAGCATGTGTAGAGGGATTAATTTACAATGAGAATAGCATAAAATAACCAGTTCAAAGGGACAACTTCAATGACGAGAACACAATTTGCAATATAACTAAAATCAGCCCACTACTTCCTATATATAACATAATTAGGCCATGGTCACCCCATAATCACAATTCATGACCTCATCTATAATTACAAATTTTAAAAATTAACAAATGACCAAATCAAACATTTTTGGATTCCACAAGTCAACTGCTCCATAATCTAGTGCATCCAATGGGTGATAAGCATAACAATCACCTAGTTAGAAGAGTTGTCCTTAATTTGAGGAAATTATGTTTAGGTATGATTCCTTTGTTTTCCCATGTAACAAATGACATGTTCTATGATTCCCTAGTCTACACAACTTAATTAGGGTCTAGATGAGTAGATGATTGCTTTAAGTTCTAGATTATTCTTCTTTATCCTACTCAAGTCACATTATTGGAATTGAAGTCTTACTATCAATTAACTTGTTAAAATAATACATTAAATGGTGGATATATTCTTGTGGATTGAGTAACTTGTACATAATGTAATTGATCTTCTATAGGACCTTATAAAGACCATTAAACTTAGGTGTCAATTTGTTGTCTTTCTTTTGCTATTTTAGAGAGATATATATCGATATGGTTATAGCCTCTAAAAGATTCAATCTCTTGCTTCAAAGTGGTTTTTACCCTATGTTGATCCACTTTTTGTTTCATTTTGTTTTAAGACATGGTTAATTTTTTCTTTGAGATTTGATAGTACTTTTTATTGATATTGAATTTGATTTTCCATTGCATAAATTATTATTTGTACTTTTAAAGGATGATGTCGTAGATGATGGATGTTACCCATAAAGTGTTATAAGTGGTGACATTTCAGTACAAGTATGGAGGGAAATGTTGTACTATCATATTGCTAATGTAAAATTAACCCATTAGAACTATCTTTTTGATGCAAACATTGAAGATAATCCTCCAAAAATATAATTTATATTTATCCATTAGATCAAATTGGGGCAATAAGGAGAGTTATGTATAATTGAGATTCCAATAGATAACAAATAACTGAAAAAATGACTAATGAATCTAAGATTATAGCCATTTACTATAAGTTTGGAAGAATCATGTAGTGTTTAAAACATTTACACGATATTTTTGAAAGCATGCTTGCTACAAATGTAGGAGGTTACACACAAAAATAAAATTATTTTGTGAGCTTACCAATCACTAACATAAAAAAATTTCCATCTAAAATTTGACAACTTGGTGATGAAAGTCATGGGAACTTCCTTACATCATGGATTGAAATGCATTATTTTGCTTATTGGTAAGTGTTGATGGGCGTTTTTGCACTCTTTAGCATAGAATAAAATATACTAAGTATCATATTCTCTCTTGAAAGGAACCTTATTTGATGACTCAAGTAGTATCACCCCAAGGTTCTCGGAGTCATGTCTTGATCGTGCTTCGGATAACTCAATGAATGTACGTAATTTTGTTAGTATCACAAGACCTTACTCTAATAAATTAGAATTTTGTCCCTACAACATTCCTTAGAAAATCTTAAGATCTGGAACTTCAATATCATTAGATTTAGCAATAGGAATTGATGCTTTTCAACTTAAATTCATTCCAAAATAAATTTCAAAAGGGTAGGGTTTAGAAGACTAAATTAAGGATCTTAAATGAAAATTTGTTGACATCAATTGATTAGTTCCACAATAATCAAATTTTGCTCTACTAGATTGAATGATACCTATGACAAAATTGATGCAATCTTCAATAGAATACTTAAGATTTTCAGATCATAAGTCATTCATTAAAACCATAAGATAATGCAAATTAATAAACAACTAATAATTGAACTTTAGTTCATAAAAAGGGTTCAAACTAACCATACACTAGAACTTACAATCAACAAGCACCAAATGGTATAAATCTAGAAGTTCATCAAACATCAATCTCAACAAATCTTTATAATACTAAACTTAAAATGAACTCAAGAAGCAAGAAACCATGTTAATTTTCAAACTTAACACATTTTCCCCAATAACAATGAATTTTGTATTAATTTTGGCAAGTCCTTTAGCAACAATTTTTAGTTCCTCTTTACAATGAGAGAGACCAAGTGCCTTTATAGATTTCATTTTTCAAATGCAAGCCCCAAATTTAATCAAATCAAGGGTCAAGATTCACCACAAACCCTAGCGTGGTTTAAGCATTTAATGCAATTAGTTACAACAACCACACCTTTCTTTAAATACCGTGCACTACAACAAACAAAAAAGACAAAATTGGTGCGAAACCCAATAAAGAAGAGACACAAATGCACTTTTGGCACAAATTTTCATGAGGAAAAAGATAAAATAGGAGCGATGTGTTGTAATTTTATATTCAAATTAGTTAAGCACCTAGATTACATCAAATCATCTTCAAGCACCACATGCCCAACATTCTTCTTCTTTGTAGCATATCCTAGGAATCTTGAAATAGTATCTTTGAGATCCTCCTTGGGTGGCATGGGTGTAGCTCTTGATTTGTATTCCATGGATCCAACTTGATAATAGATTCCTTAAAACTTTATCCCTTTCTAGCTTAGATTCATTGACACCATATATTGTTATCAAAGATCCTTGAAATCTTCTATGTCAATACAACTTGAGTTGGTGTCTTCAACCATCATCTAGTGTGATAGAATCTTTGTTGAAGGGAGAATTCCCTTAAAATCGTACTTCATCTTTGCAATAGGTGATAAGTTCTCAGTTTTGACAACTTGCATTTGAAAAAAAAAAAAGAATAAATTAATTACAAAATTCTAAAAGAATTGCACTAATTCCATGACCACATCATGAGCAAAGACATCATTGAATCACATGTTAAATTTCCATCAAATTAATTAAGTTTGGGTCTTTTTTATGTATTTTCAAAAATTTGACCTCTTCTTGGATTTCGAAAAATTTAGACCTTCCAAGGAATTGAGGAGATTTTGAACTTCCAAGGAATTTAGGAGATTTTGACCTTCCAAGGAATTGAGGATATTTAGAATTTCCACGAAATGTAGGAGATTTTACCCTATCAAGGAATGTCAAAAATTTCACCCTATCAAGGAATGTAAAAAATTTCATGTCATTAGGGATTTCGTTCAATCAAGGATTTTTGAACTTTTACATTTCATTTGAAATTTGAAATTTCACACATGTCAAGGATTTTATGAGGTTGGGGATTTTGGCCAGGTCAAGATTTTATGCAAGGAATTTTCCTTAAGAGATTTGATTTCTTGACAATTTAAAATTTCCACACGATACCTTTTTTCAATGAATTTCATAAATTTGGCCCCACTAAGGATTTTCTAATTTTTTAGCTAGAGTTGGGATCTTTTCTATGACCAATCTAATTTCCTGATGATTTAATTTCTCCAAAAATGTAGTTTTTTCTTGACTTAAGATCATTTGCTTGACTTATTATCTTAGGACCACTTCACTTGAGCAAAGACACAATCAATCTAACCCTAAAAAATAAAAAGTTTTCTCAAAAAGCCTCAAAGGGGTAGAATTGGAAACAACAAACCAAAAGGAAAAGAAACACACCAAAAAGAAAAAGATGAGGGGAGAAAGGGGATCCTTGTTTGAAATGGGGCATGTGTACAAGGCACAATAGTAAGCAAATTTGTCACTCCAATTTCTTAATATGACTCGTGCAACAAGTAGACAATTGTACCAACTATTTGAGAAATTATTATTATTATATTTTCTCTATTTAGAAGGGTAGTTCCCTTGTGTTATTAAAATTTGATTTTTGAGGTATTTTCCAACCTAAAATACCAAAGGGTAAAGAAACTAAAGAAAGAATTATATTTTCAAGAAATCCTAATAGGAAGCACATAGATGTTATGGATGTTGCTTCAAGTTTCATATGTTTAGTGAATAACAATTACAAAAATTTCACCATGAAGGAAAGAGATACTTTCACTACAACTTTATGGTGAGTTCTTGATGAATATTGGACATGCAATAAACAAAAAAGATTCTCAAACCTTAACTTTTGATAAGATTGATTTTTCACATTATATTCTTTGAATATAATTATATAGACCTTCAATATTATGCAATTGATACTTCTTCTTTTTTTTTTTGTAAAAGACTAATTATTTCCAAAATAGATGAAGGAATGCAAAGACCGATTGAATTGACATGCCAAAAAATCAATAATGACATATAGAAAACTCCATGACATCACAATCTTAGTACTTTCCATTTCCTTGCATAATCATACGACTCCAAAACCCTTGTACAAAGTTGTGAGAATTGAGAAACTCCCCCATAATATAGCTTCACTTATTATATATAAGCTCTTTTCCCAACGACTAACTTATAATTACTTTCTATTTAGAGATTTAAATAAATAGTAAAAGTATTTTTTTAATTCAAAGTCATTAATAAAATAAGTTCATATTGAGTCATAAAAATGACTAATTATAATTTGAGAAATAATTTAAAAAAACTCTTTAAACTTGATGTTCAAGAGTTGTTCCCTTTGTAGTTGTAGACTTCTCTGAAAAAGATGCAACCTCGTGAATTGTTTGATTGTTGGCACAATTAGCTTTCATCATGGAATAATGGTGTTTATTCTCAATCTTCATGTTGTCAAGATTTGTGTTACCTCTTGTAGTTTTATAGGGAGCATAGATAAATTCTTCCAACAACTAGATATTATGGTTGACATTAACGAAAAATTTCTTCAATGTATTTACATTGACATTCTTTCATCAAATAATTCTTTTGAAATCAAAATTTTGAAATTTTGCTTGTCTACTTTAACATCCTCTATGGTTGAGCTATCTTATTTTATATATTTACCTCAAAAGCTCGACAACATGTAGTGATTTTTGACTTAATTTGTTCAAACTATTTTACTTTTTTATTTCTATAAGGGTTTTCTTGATAATAATCGTCTTCCATTCGACGCTCTCTAGCTATTTCACTACATCACAATCTTTTCCTTTCATTATAATTTTTTTATGTTAGTATTTCCACTTTATATTTCACCACTTCTTCTAAATCTTTTACTACTAGTTACCATAATGTATCTTCTCTCTTTGCCATTATAAGCTCTCTATTCAATTATTTTATTTCATTGTCTTCCTTTTGGTATGAACTTATTACATCGTTAATGCACATAATAATCCATCCTGCATAATTTGTTCAACCCATGCTTCTAAGGCTTTTCCATATGCTTGATATTCACTTAATTCATCTATTATATTTTTATTAACATCCCCTATATTCTGCTCACCTATAGTCGACATAGGATAACTAAATACATCTATGATATATTTAATTTATGAGGTCAAAGTTTGAAAATGTTCTTCTACATGTTCTCTAGTCACTTTTTCTCCTCTATTCTTTGTATTAATCTTGCAACAAAAATCTAAAAATTATGGATGTTACCCTCATCTATGGATGGACCAAGTTCAACATGAGTCACTCAATAATTAGCCTCGGGTACTTCATGTTTTTCCTTATCACCAATAGGCTTCATTAACTCCATATATTGATTTAGAGAGGGATCCACCATTACTCTTGATATGATCTAAGCCTTTTAGACTTTGGAGGAGCACAATGTAACAAATTTTCTACTACATTGAAGTTTGGATCAATCATTTCACTATATTCTCTTTATTTATATTTTACCCTTTTAACTATTGAGGATAAGATATCCTCTGAAGAGTAACAATAGTTGAAGGAGGTAAGAGTAGTTTTGGGTGAAATATCCATAGTAACATTATCATGTTGTGAGGATGATAGAAAGGGCTTAGGAACATCAAGATCTTGATTAAGAGAAAACAAATGATGGAGTGGTGATTTGGGATAGTAGGGAATTAATAATTGAAACATTTTTTTTTTCTTCAATTGGTTGAGTTCCTCTTTTGCATATTTTGAGGAACTTGGGGTCTTTTAACTAGTAATTTTGGTCCCCTTGGTCACACATGTTTTAATTTTTCTCCCCCTCCTCTATTTGCACCTAATCCGGTTCTTGACATATATACATTAGTGTTTTTCTAGAAGAATATGTTAGACCTTTTCTTTTTATATGTTTCTAATTATTAGGATATTTTTCCTAGGTTTTTGAGGTAGTCTGTTCAACAATTTTAACATCCAACCATTTCTTAGATTTTTTCAATACAAAAGTAATATCCTTCTATTTGCCTAATCAATGGGTGTGATAGATTGGAATTTAAGAGTATCTATATAAAACTTATCAAATATGTCAAATTCATTATCTTCTATTCTTTTAATTTTCTATCCCAACTCATAGCCCTTCATTTGTTGGAATTTCCTTCTAGACTAATCTATTTTCCTTACTATAAAATCATTCTCCTAGTTGGCCCAATAATCTTGGGTGATAAAAATATTTAGATCTCAAATGTAGATTATCTTTCATAGATTTCTCCTATTGTAAAAGTTTAAGGTAATTTTAACTAGATATGTTTTGATGTTTTAAGCTTCAACTATAGATGGGCATAAGTAAAATATTAAACTAAAGGGAGATGAATACCTTGCTTTGTTTTTGTCTTTGCATTTCTTATTTACACACTTCATGTGTATATAAAGCTCATTTAGAATTAGATGATCACTTGGGATACTTAGGCAATTTTTAGGAATATTCAACAAAACCACCATTTCTAAAATGGGTAAATTTTGGAAATAGAATGAAATAACCATCAATTTAGTAGGTCAATTCAATGGCTTCCTCAAAGATTCCCATTTCAACAATCCCATCAAAAGGTGGTGAGCTAACTCCATGAGACTCGCTGAATAACTAGCAAGTTATTTCCCATTGACTAGGACACCTAAGTAGGCTTAACATCATGTATAATTATCCATGTGCATGAAAATGAGAATATTTACACTAACACTCCCTTTAAGCATAATTTAGGTGGGCAAAAAGAAACTACTACTTGATAATTAGGCTCGATGAGGTATCTAAGTACAATGCAATCTCTCAAATATTGATATGGTAGCCATGAATTCAATAACATTTTCTATGAACTCTCATAAAATTGACAAAATCTCTCATTGCAACCAATAGCACATGTATGTGGCAAGAAAAGACAAATCCTTCCTTGTAGTGAACAAAACCTAAAACAAGCATTCTATTGGGACTCAATCTTGTGATGTCAATATTTTCTTGATTCCCTTCCCTTTTTGTGTCTTGAACCCACTTGGACCCCCATTTATAACTTAAATTTTTAGTGGATCTCTCTTGATCAAAATTTCTTATGTTATTCAATATTATTCCACATGTACCTGCAATGTATTGTAATTGTCAAAGTTGCAAAAAATGTCCTAATGTGTCGGTTGTAAGTTAAATTGTATATTTGTGCAATGTGTCAGAGTTGTTTAATTTTCCGTACCAATCATGCCTTTTTGTCCACCCCTATTTCCTTTGTTCCATATCATGATAGCAATCTTCTTCATCCTAATAAACCATTCATCTATTCTCCACTTTTTCCTCTATAAAATAGATTGGTCCATGAGACTTCTCTATTTGATTACCTATCATGAGGTAGTCCCAAAACCTAATCCATGATATTTCCCACCATATTTCTTCTTCGAGATTCCTTTCTCAAAATTCCCTCCATTTATTTACCTTAGTGGTATTACTTGTTGATGCTCTGCAAAAAGGATTAGAAAATCTGTTTGATGGCAACACACACAAGAGCACAAGAAACAAACGTTAGTGTTAGCAACAAAAGATTATCCTAAACAGGCATATCAAGAGAGATATTAAGCATGAAATAGAAAGCATATAAACATAGAATAAAATAGCTAATCAAGATGCTCATAGTTGCTCCTCCCTTGTTCCTCTCCTCTCCAAGTCCCAAATGAGTGTAGCTCTCAGCTTTTAGCACTAGCCATGGATGTCATATGGAGATTCAAGATGGTTGAATATGATAAGCAAATACTATGCAAGAGTAGATAGTGATGCTATGAAAAAGCTCTATGCTAATGCCAGTATAACAACAATACTCTAAATGCTTCTCTTCTTTTGCTTGAGGAGAAGGGTTCTATTTATAGAAGAAATGGGGAAATGAAGGGTTAAGATTGAATGGTTTAATCAAGGGCCAAGTTTGAAAGTTGGGGATCCATGTGCACAATTGGCACCAATAAAATAGTGACAAGTGTCAACATAGGATTGGGTTGAGAGAAGAGGTTGGAGGCATTAAAGGCTTGAGAAGACCTCATGGTTATCTAGAGGCTAAGGGTCAAGTCCAAATTAAGATTACCCACTGAATTAAGAGTTAATCCAAGGATAAACCTTTGTGCAAATGTTTAAGAGATAATCATGGTCAAAGCATTAATGGCCTGATGAGACCTTTGGGTTGGGTAGAGGTTGAGTCAAAACAAATGTTGTAACCATGTGGGAGGGTTTGAGGTAACCATTAATGGTTATTGGAGACTTTGGGGATTAAGTGGTTGAAGGTTGAAAGCCTTCAATGGTTATCAAAGACTTTGAGCCATTTAGTGGTTGAAGGTTGAAAGCCTTTAATGGTTATCAAAGACTTTGAGGGTTTGAGAAGTGACTTCCCTTTTGCTTAGGAATGTGACAAAGTTTAGAGAAGGGGTTAGGTTATTTAGAAGTGATTAGAAAATTCTAGAAGGGGCTTAGGCATGCAAATGGATTTTGTAGGAAAATGCAAGCAGGAGAAATTTTGGTATTTTCAATTAAAATAAAATCATTTATTTCAATTAAATGGTGTAATTTGCATTTGGATAAATATTCAAATAAATATTAATTTATTTAAATGAGAAAAATGAAGATAAAGCATTAAAATGCTTGAAGACTTTGAGGGAAACCATTAAAGGCTTGAAGACTTTTAAGGAAAACCATTAAAGTCTTAAGAAGACTTTAAGGGAAGCCATTAAGTTTGAAGACTTTAAAGCCATCAAGTTTGAAGACTTTAAGGGAAACCATTAAAGGTTTCAAGTGGGTGAGGATAAATAGGATTTTAAATAAATAGTTTATTTAAAATAGTTGTGCAACTTGCTTTTGTAGGAAAATACAAGTGGGTGGAGGATAAAGGTGATTTAAATAAATTATTTATTTAAAATAATTGTGCAACTTGCATTTGTAGGAAAATGCAAGTGGGTGGAGGATAAAGGTGATTTAAATAAATGTTAATTTATTTAAATGTGAGAGGTGGGATTTTGGGGGATTTAAATAAATATTAATTTATTTAAATGTGAGAGAAGATTTAATTAAATAAATATGATTTATTTATTTAATTAATGGTCTGAATTTGGTTAAGTGAATTAAATCAAATAAATTGAATAATTTATTTAATTAATAGGAGAAGAGGGTTAAGATGAATTAATTAAATATATTAATTTAATTAATTATTAATTGATGGTTAAATAATCAAATAAATATTAAATTTTTAATTAAGTGGACAGATTTATGTGACTACATTTGCCCCTCTTTGAGACGGTGCAGTTTATCGCATCGTTTCAAAGAAAGAAAAATAGGTGTGAAGAAATGCCCCATAAAATGTAAATTTAATGGGTGGTATGCCCCCTCGAGAGATGGGCCGAATTTTTTTTTGAAAAATCGGGCGATCTCTCGAAAAAGAATGAAAAGTGGAGGGGAGGTAGAATAGAAGAAATTAGAACTAATGATGAAAGAATGGGAGAAAATGGAGTGAATATGAAGATACAACAAGCCAGTGGGTACCCTGAGGTCATGCAAGAGATACATAGCAGATGTAGTGTGGGGTTTGGATTGATGCTATACAATTGATCAAAATTGGTTAGACAATCTGGTGCAATCGGTTTAATTGCCTCGGTCAAGTCAAAGCATGACAGTTGGTGTCAGTTGGTCGCTTGGACATGATAAAGTTTAAGTAAGTGAATCAAAGTGACCTGATGTGACTTAGACAATTGATGTAATTGCCCGATGAAGTCAAAGTATATGAAGCAAAATACTCGTTGAGACGTAGACAATTGATGTAATTGTCCATTGGATTGTGTTTGATTGGTTGATCAATTGATATGTATGTCCGTGTGATGGATGGTTGTGGGGAATCATGGCAGCCCCGTTGAGACTAGGTCATTATGATAAATGCCTGATGTAGTCTAAGATTACCATGATCGATTACCTGTTGAGACCCAAAGATACTTGATCAGAGTATCTGTTGGTAGTCTAGGTGTGTGGGAGTCGATGTATCTGTGTAGACAGAGTAACTGGCTTAATTTTTTTGGATGAGTGAGGATGGGAAGCGATGAAGGGATTAGGATGATGTTGATGATCAAGATAGGGAGGGTGAGGGCGGATTCGATGTCAGATAAAAGATATGGAGGACTAGGACCGATTCCTATGGAAGAAGATGCGTAAAATAGAGTATGCATTATTATGACTACGTATGCATGATATGCAGCTATTATGAATGTATGGATGGGTGGAATGCAACGAAATGCAATATATACAGATGAAATGGAATGACGATCCATGGTGCTTTATTTTTCATCATTGAGCTTTAAAATGTTGTAAGAAAATACAAGCAGCTTGACATAAAGATTCAAGATGACCAGAGTATTTCTTACATGGATTTGATATCGCAAGTTAATACAAGCAACTTGATATAATGGATCAAGTTGACCTGAGTATTGCTTGCGGAACAGACAAGGATTATCTCCTTTCATGCATGACTTGGATCGTCCTCCTTGATCTTAGGCTGATCATATCCTGAGACTAGTGCATACCGTACTAAGAAATAAAACCTTTATCCAATTTGGATGGGGAGGAACCAAAGAATGAGCATTGTACCTGCAAATAAACAGTATATACATAAAGAATAAAGAATATGGATCCTTGGTAATGGTTCATGCTCATATGGTCGAGGTATATGTTGTAGTCAGCAAGCCATAGTGATCTATGACTGTATTTTTGCCTATGATCATGTAGCTTAGTGAACTTCCCACGTAGACACCATTCGTACATGTGCCAAAACTTCATCGGAAATAATGCGCAAACGATACAAAACAATGCTGAAAGATGCCGATACAGATAAACAAACAATTGTACTCACAAATCAACCAAGTATTTGATAGCCTAACAGAATTTTCTTGTCAAAGAAAATATCATCTTGTCTTTGTTTTGGTAAGGAAGGATGCATCCTTGTTTTAAAGACAGTTTGGATTGTTGATGTTGATTGTTTTGGTCGAGTGATAAGTGGTCTTTGTGTGAGTATTATGTCAATGTTTGTTTTGCATCTATGCGAATGAATATGTACAATGTGTTGTCATGTTTTTGGTTTGATTTTCGATGGTTTTTTCGATGTTTTTGGATTTTTGTGGAATGATTTTGAATGTTTGTTTGAATTTTGTGAGACATTTTTGAATGTTTTTGGTATTTTTAAGAGTCTTTTTTGAATGTTTTTGGTCAATGAATCAGTAGTAATGTAGAATCCACTTCCATCAATAGGTTAAGAGCATTGCCCCCAGTTTTAGACCTGACTATGAAAAAGCGGGATGCAAGACGCGTGGAGCACTTTCTTAGTTGCAGATCAAATAACAAGCCATGGTTTGGATGGATGGATGTGTGTATGTATGAATGTGATCGCAACAAGCCTGAAAAGACAATGGAGCCATAGCCCTTACGAGTGGCGCCTGTTTTGCCAGGTTTTCACCATCGCACTTACCCAAGGTGCCACCGAAGTGGTTGTTCACCATTTGGATGCATGATTTTTCTTTACTTTTTTTGAATGTTTTTGTATTTTCTTTAGGACATTTTCTGAATGTTTTTGATATTTTCTGATATGCAGGGGAGCTTGATGCCTTGTACACCTTAAGTATAAAACCGTTTGAGGTGCATGCTATTGATTGGATCTGCGAGCGGTTCTCCTTCTGATGTAGCCAACTGATATGCCCCGGACCCGAATACAGCAGTGACAACATATGGGCCCAGCCAGTTTGATTCAAACTTGCCTTGATGTTCTCTGTTTGGTTGGTTGCGAGGATTTTCTCGAAGAACAAGATCACCTACCTCAAATGTACGAGATCTAACTCGGTGATTGTAGCTTCTACTCATGCGCTGCTGATAGGCTTTGAGGTGATTGTATGCAGCTTGTCGCTTCTCATCTAGTAACTCTAAGTCCTGAAGACGGGATACTCTGTATGCTTCATCATCGATGAGATTGTGCAATGAAACTCGTAAGGATGGTATCTCGACCTCAATAGGTAAGATAGCTTCAGCACCATAGACCAATGAATAAGGAGTTGCACCTGTAGGGGTCTGAATGCTAGTTCGATATGCCCATAGCGCTGGATTCAATTGAACATGCCAATCACGGCCGACATCATTGACTGTCTTCTTTAGGATCCTCAATATGTTTTTATTGGATGCTTCGGCCTGACCATTGCCTTGTGGGTAATAGGGAGTGGAAAAGCGGTGTTGGATATGAAATTTCTCACAAAGTTCGCGGACATCCTGATTTTTGAAAGGAAGACCATTATCTGTGATGATGGACATGGGTACACCATACCGACAGATGATGTAGTTGAGGATGAATGAGGCGATCTGCTTGCCGGTGACTTGGGTAAGTGGAACAGCTTCGATCCACTTTGTGAAATATTCAGTGGCAGTAATAATGAATTTATGGCCATTGGATGAAGATGGATGGATTTTACCCACAAGGTCAAGGCCCAATTGACAGAAAGGCCATGGTGTCGTGATTGGTTGCAGTTCCTGGGCCGGTGCATGTATCAGGTCGCCATGAACTTGACATTTCTTGCACTTCCTGACAAAGTAGTAGGAATCTTTTTCCATAGATGGCCAATAGTATCTAGCTCGCATGATCTTTTTGGCTAGTGATGGACCGCTTGCATGAGTCCCGCAAATTCCTTCATGTACTTCTTCCAAAGCCTTTGTTATCTCATCTTGTTCCAGACATCAAAGGAGAGTACCATCAAGACTACGTCGGTATAGGGTTTTGGCAATAATGGTATATCGAGCAGTTTGGCGAATGAAGGTTTTTCGTTGGTTATTGGATTGGTCAGGAGGAAGGGTATGATCACGGAGATAGGTGTAGAATTCACCATACCATGGGGATTCAGAACCGACAAGGCGACATATCATTTCGGATTCGGGGATATCATAAGCGGGGATCCAAAGTTGTTCTACCAAGAACTCGTAGCGTGTTGAATTCTGTGGAAGATCTAGGAGAGATGCGATGGTAGCCATAGCGTCAGCAGCTCGATTCTGATCTCTTGGTATCTGCTCAAAGGTGATAGTAATAAATGATGTCTTTAGAGTGTCCACCATTTGCTTATAAGGCATGAGTTTATCATCTTTGGTCTGATATTCATCAGTTGCTTGTCGAATGACCAGTTGTGAGTCGCCATATACTTGCAGTTCTTGTAATTTCCATTTTATGGCTAATCTAAGTCCCGTGATCAAGGCCTCATACTCTGCTATGTTGTTGGTGCATGGAAATGTGAGCCTGTAAGACTTCGGGATGCTGTCACCTTGAGGTGTGATAAACATAATGCCTGCCCCCGAGCCATGCCTAGTGTATGAACCATCAAAATATAGTTTCTATGGTTTTGCTTCTGTGATCATGAATATCTCTTCATCTGGAAAATTGGAAATGAGAGGATGATCGCCTATGAGTGGTGCATCGGCCAACTGATCTGCAATAACTTGACCTTTGATAGCTTTACGGTCCACATACTCAATGTCAAATTCACTTAGAATCATCACCCATTTGGCCAAGCGAACTGTCAATGCTGCTTTGCTGAGTAAGTACTTGAGTGGATCAATCTTTGCAATGAGTTGTACCTTGTGTGTTAATAGATAGTGCCTCAGTTTAGTAGCTGCTAAGATTACTGCTAGGCAAGCTCGCTCAATAGGTGTGTAATTGAGTTCATAGCCAACCAATGTGCGAGAGATGTAGTATACAGCACACTCTTTGCCTTCTGCATCATGTTGTGCCAATAATACACCTAATGTTGTATTTGTTGCTGAGATATAAAGTAACAGCGGTCTACTTGGATCTGGTGGCATCAGCAATGGTGGATTCATGAGATAGTCTTTAAGTACCTGAAATGCTTGTTGGCATTTGGCATCCCACTGAAAGCGGATGTTCTTGTGTAGCAGGTGTGTGAATGGGTGACACTTATCAGCCAATTGTGCAATGAATCTGCGGATGGATTGAAGCCATCCTTGTAGTGTTCTTAGCTGACTGATATTCTTTGGAGGTGGCATGTCCATGATAGCTTTTACCTTTGCTGGGTCAACCTCAATGCCTTTGCTTGAGACAATGTATCCTAGAAGCTTCCCAGAGGTCACTCCAAAGACACATTTCTTTGGGTTGAGTCGAACATGGTATTGTTCCAGTCTATCAAAGATTTTATCTAAGATGTGGAGATGCCCATCTCTAGTGAGTGATTTTGCTAGTAAGTCATCCACATAATCTTCCATCATAGTATGCATCATGTCATGGAAGATGGTAGTCATTGCTCTTTGATAGGTTGCTCCTGCATTCTTTAGACCAAAAGGCATTACATTCCAGCAGTAGGTGCCCCATGGACATGTGAAGGCTGTCTTATGTTGATCTTCGGGTGCAATTTTTATCTGATTGTAGCCAGAAAAGCCATCCATGAGTGAAAGCATCGCATGTCCTGCTGTTAAATCCACTATGATGTCAATATTTGGTAGGGGGAAGTCATCCTTAGGACATGCCTTATTCAGATCTCTGAAGTCAGTACAAATGCGGATGCCCCCTTTTGGTTTGCCGACAGGCACAATGTTGGGGATCCATTCTGCATAATCAATTGGCCTAATGAAACCAACATCTAGGAGTTTCTTGAGTTCTATTTTTACTAGCACTGCAATCTGGGGATGCATCTTACGAAGCTTCTGTTTGACAGGTTTGGCTCCTTCTGCTACTGTGAGGTGATGCATGACTAAATCCGGATCAAGCCCAGGCATGTCTGCATATGACCATGCAAAGTTGATCTGGCGCTGCTGGAAGAACTCTATAAATTTAGGTTGTTCCTCTGGAGTGAGAAGAGATGCCAGATATATAATATGAGGATTTTCAGGAGTCCCCACATTGTATTCTTTGGTCTCCTCAATGAGGATCGTTGATCGTTCCTGTTGTGCATTAGCAGGGAGAATGTCAAACCCTTCATCCTCAGGCGCCTCAAAGAGGTTTTCACCATTGGATATGCTCTTTCTTTTTACTTTTGTCGGATCAAACAGTGCCACAGTGTGGTTTTCACTAGAAGATCCATGTTTTATTGTTATATTTTTGCAGCTGAAAGGTTTGGCATCCGCCCCGAAGTATGCTGCGCTATTAAGTTCAATGGCGAATCCAGCTTTGTGATCCCCGCTTGGTAGGTTATCCCTTATTTCCAAAAAGTCAATGATAGCCTCATCGTTTTGGAAGAGGTCAAGACATGGGGGATTTGATTGGGTCCATTCGATGAGTTCAGGGTGGATAATGGGCATTACTTCATCGATTAGGTTAAGTGCGTTAGATGTATCAGTGAGGGTTACGACAGTGTGGTGAAGGTCATTGATGGTACTCTCCCTATCAGAATCAGGCGTAGGATGAGACGTAGGGTCTGTGGAAGATGTTTCCAGCTCAGGAACCCAAGTGGTCTTTATCTGTGCTTCTCCGTAAATAGGGATGTTAGGGATGTCTTTGCGTGGCGGAGGTGGTGATGTGTCTTCCTCATCTGAAGTATTAAGTTGTACCGAATCAAATTCCCATTCATGTGAGTCGGTCTCTGAATCACTTTCCAGCATCCGATTGCTATACCATACTGGGATGTCTTTTGAGTTAAACACTGCAGGTGTGATTGGGCTATGTATCTTTGTAGTAATTGGTGTTGCAGGAATTGTGATGGGGATTAAAGGATTTGTTACTGGAAGTATCGACAGTGTTGACTTAGTGGCTTCTGTTGGAACGGCTGGTGCCATAGATGTTGTTGCGGGTTCAGATACAGTTGTTGCTACAAATGGTGTTGCTAATGGGTTTACTGGTTCGTTTGGTGGGATGAATGACATTGGTGACGGTTGCGGTGGGGTTGTGAGCCTCGATGGGGCAGTGGGGATAGTGCTTGATGATGCTTTGATTATGAAAGGTGTCCTCTTTGTAGTAGGTGGGCAAAATGGTTTGCTGGGTTTTCCTTTGAATCTGAGTTTAGGAAGGATCTCTTTTTCAAAGCCTAGGCCTTTATTACCTTTGGGCTTGAATTCTGGCAGCAGAGGTTCATGTCGTCCTTGTTTGCAATATCCCAAAGCACTTTGACCATCATATCCCATTCTTTGCATAATGAGGAGGCCTTTGCCATACTGTTCCGTAGGAAGTGTAACTTGCGGTTTATCAGTGGTGATGGGATCTTTATAGATCGATTCCGCTAGGTCCTCATCTTGCGTCTCTTCCTCTTGACTTTTTCCAAGGATGAAAGGCGTCAAGGCACATGCAGGTATGATTAGTGGTTGTTGGAGTAACTACTGTGGTTTACCATGTGTTCTAGGAGAAGTGGGCATTTGTCCCACACAAAAGAGTTGACTCAAGTTATATTCTCCAGGACCTTCCTCTGCTACTTTCATTTTAAGTTTTTCTTGCTTGGGTATAGGGGTGTTCAAACTGGAAAGAGAGGCAGGACTTACATATGATGTGGAGGAAATGGCTTCCCTATTATTAGGAACAGTAATCTCTGGTTGATGGCTGATATTATGGCAAAAAGCAAAGGGATTTGCATCGCCCAGGATTGTGATCTCTATACCGTTATGTGGGAACTTGATACATTGATGGTAGGTAGATGGAACAGCTTGCATGGCATGTATCTAAGGTCGCCCTAATAATAGATTATATGGCAGAGGAAGGTCCAGAACTTGACAGATGATGTGCTTTACCACGGGGCCCACTCGGATTGGTAGTACCACAGCTCCTTTGGATGAACGCTCTGCATCATCATAGGCCTTGATGGTGATCTTCTTGCGAGGATCCACTGATTCTATTGCATATCCCATTGCTGTGACCAACTGTAGTGTACAAATGTTCAGGCCTGCTCCATTATCGATCAAGACTCGCTTGATCCTGTGTTGGTTGATAAAGCCTTCAATGTGTAGCGAAGCATTATGAGGTTGGTGGAACGAAGAGTTGTCACTTTTGGAAAAAGTGAGACAAGGTGATGTCTTTAGATTTCCAACCATGGCTTGAAATTGGTCTATATTCAAATTTGCAGGGACTGACGCCTCTTGGAGTGCTTGATCCAAGATAGTTTTATGAGATGGTGATAGGCGCAAAAGCTCTAAAATGGATATAAGCGCAGGGGTTTTGTCTAATTGTTCCACAAGATTGTATTGCTTTGGGATGGAGGTGGTGCCTTGTGGAGCTGCCTTTATGGTAACTTTCTCGCGACGCGTAACAACATTGCAATCTGAGTTGGGATTTTTGAAGGTTATGGTTGCAACTTGTTCATTGGCATCATACAGATGATTTACAGTGTAATTATACGCAGCCTGCGTATAATCAGTGGTATCAGTGCCTCGCCGGGAAGTGGAAGGACCCCTTTGATCTTGTGATGGAAGTGGATTCTTGAACATCAGATGATCATTATTTGTTGTTTTTGGGTCATGTCCTTCAATCTCAATTTCTCCTCGATCAATAAGATCCTGAATGAGATCTTTCAATCGGTGACAATTACTTGTCTTGTGTCCTCTTCCTTAATGGAACTCACAATGTTCAGTATCTCTCCACCATGCTGGTTTGACCTGAGGCTCATAGTTCGATAGCTTAGGTAGAGTGACCAAATTCTGAGAAATGAGTTGTTGCAACACTGTTTCAATGGGTTCCCCTAAGGGAGTGTATGTGCGTTTTTGTTTTTGTGGACGAGGTCTTGGTTCATCATGAGATGTGATGCGACCTTGATTAGGAGGAACATTTGTGTTATTCTGAGGTGGAGGATTTTGTCCTGCAAACCGAACCACAGGTTGTGCATTTTGGATAGTCCGAGCATCCACAACTCCATCGTTGACGATATTCTTGTTTTTGTTCCAGAAGTTTGGTTTATCACTATTGAAGCGCGGGCGAGGACCATCTTTTGGTTCATTAAAGATTTTGATGAGTCCTTTCTTGATGAGTGCCCTTTCACATTTTAAACCCTTGGTGATCATATCGTTAAAGGAATCTGTGTCTTTGACATCCAGGTGAAATTCCATTTCTTCGTTTAAGTTGGAAATGAAAATTTCCACTAGTTCTCGTTCAGGTAACTGAAGAGAACGTCTGCTAGACATTTGGCGCCATCGTTGCAGGAATACTGAGAATAATTCACCTGGTTTTTGTTTAGTGTTGCATAGATCAGCCATGGTGATGTTGCATTCAATGTTATAAGAGTAATGAGATAGGAACTTCTGGATGAGTTCCTCAAATGTTCTAATGCCACCTGGTAGTCAGGAAAACCATGATGTGGTTGTTCCTCCCAAGCTTTGGGGAAAAAGGTGCATTAGGTATGTGTCTTCATATGCCACTTCAAGACAAGCGGAATGAAATTCTCGGACATGATCACGGGGATCCCCCTTTCCTCTATATTTTTCAAATTTGGGTGTTTTGAATCCTCGTGGAAAGGGTGGCATATAAAGATTCCTATCAAAAGGATAGGGACAGATGTCGTTAAGTGAAAATTGATTGGTCTTAACACCACTATGAAGTTGTTGGGCGAGATTCTCAACTTGTTGCTGCAACATCTCCATTTCATTTGGAGGAGGAGGTGGTGGGTTACCTCGAGGAATGTTATATCTAATGGGATCTCTACCTCTTTCCTCTTCATGGCGACTTTGTTTGTCCGATGCTTGTCTTAATTGGGCAAGATCAAATTCAGAGGGGAGTTTTGCTCCTTCTTGAGCGAGTCTTAAGAAGTGAGCATCCGCATTGCTCCTGAGTATTTCATCAAACAATCTGTTAAAGAGAGGGTTATGTTGAGCCCTTTCGATTGTTGCAGGAGTGGGAGTACTTGGGTTTTCATCATCTGCATTTCCTCCAAGTGCTTCTTGAAATTCATTGAGATTGTCCTCTTCTTCTGCTTCTCTTTCTATTTCACGTTGCCTTGATTGGGATCGGGTTTGAGCCATTTTGTTTGCAAGTTTGTGTTGAAGTTGATTGAAGATGATGATGAGTTGTTGATGAAATGAAAGATTGATGTTTGGTGATTCGTGTTGTATGTGGATCTCTAACACTTTTAAGGTAGATGTAACCAAAATTCCTTCTTTGAATTGCTTGCTTGTTTTGATAAGTTTGGATGTGATAAGGTGTAGAGAAATCTGAGATGTGTTACAGATTTAACTACCTAGCAATGAGAAGATTCACTCATGAACTAGTTTTAACCTGCGTAGATGTGTCTCTTAGGATGAGCTTATCCTAGATGTGGAAACAATCTAAAAAGTGATGTGATGTGTTTAATTCAAGCAATATCTAAAAAGGAATCTTGGGACAAGAACCTCTTAATGTTTTGAGAGCTGGGACGGATTGATGATGAAGTGATGATGTATGAATGAGATGATGGGTGTTTTGTTTTCAACTTTCAATAAAAACTTTGTGTTACGAATGGGACAAACTCTATCTCTTCCCTTTCAGGTGTTGGTGGTATTTCTTGAGCTGTGTTGTATGTGATGCAGACGTTTGGGAAGAAGTTGGGATTAATCTTTCCTCCTTGATTTTTGTGATAACTCAAAGCCCTATATTGCATAAAAGCTCTGCGATTCAATGATTCTGAATCAAACTCGTTTGTTTTGCCTTGAAGGTAGAGACGCATGTGACGCAGAAAGACTCTATGTGAGACAAAGATTTGTCTATTTATATAGAAGAATTTCCTCCTTTTGATCAAAGCCTTTGAGCTTAATGGTCTTTTTTTTCAAGTTGATATTCTAATGATGCTTCTTCTTTCGCAAGATGTGAAGAATGGTCATAAAATTTTGACTCTTTTTTGTTTTGCACTTTGTTTTTGGTATTTTTGTTTGTTTTTGAGAAATGTTGGATGAATACTTTGTTTTTGAGATTGATTTTCTGATTTTTCTTTGACAAGAAAACAAAGCAAGCACACAAACACAAGAATGTTGCCTCCAAAGGCACAAATGAGTATGGGTCTAGATCAACCCAATCCTTCGACTTGTATATAACCCTTCCTTTAGATGTATTTTAAGGTGTATTTCCAAAGCCTGAAGTCGGCTCAATTTGCACTAGGTCTGTAAAACGAATACACTTCAAACACTTTTCATCCCTAAGGTCAAATGACCAGTTGTGATAAATTTAGCCCACATCTTGATATTTCTTCGACTTTGGTACTACATACCTTATGAATCGCGCCGTGGCAGGTAAGGATGTGATATACTAAGTCTTGCACGAGCATAACAAATAGATGATCCCTATGATGGGGGAGTCACCACTTTTATCAAGCCACAAGTGACTTTTCAAAAAGCTATGTTTCTACTCAAGGAAATATGTATGGTGAGTATCTTGGGAGCAAAACCATCTATGCTCTTGCACTAAATTATATCGCAAATATCCTCAATCAATAGAATGGGTGGGCTACTACTTAAAAGTGTTTAGTCATGTTCGATGTTTTTGGACATAAGTTCATTCTGCAGTGACTCACTTAAGAGCCTTGTAACTGGTGGTGGGGCCCATTTGTCCTTTCGGCCAGTTACACTGTAGGAACAACTATACCCAAGGCTACAGCTTTCGCTCTCACCTGATTTCTATAGTGGCTCGAAGGATTTACCGCTCGAGGTCGTTCCCAAGAGTATCAATCCCTTGGCAGGCCTCTCTTAAAAAGATAAAATTTGAGTGTTACTAACACTTTTCTCTTGCACCTAGGACTACGAGAGCCAAGGGAGAGGATAGTGTGTGTTAGAGGTAGGACCACTCGACTGACCTTTTTGCACAAGTGTGCCAAGCACGAAAAACACTTGTTCTTTTTAATCTATCATTGCAATGTGATCTAACTATTTGGAGATGTTGCTCCAATAATCATGGTGTTCTTTTTAATTTTCAAAGGCAATTGTTTGAGTAAACTAGAATTTGAAAATCCTGGTCAACTTAATGAAAAACACGTTTGCATGAAGTAAAATTGCTTTGAAAATGAGACAAGTTGATTGTGAATTTTATTTGCACCAAAAATGGAAGTGTGGATTGTGAGTTTTATCTTGATGCAAGAAATAAAATTTGCCTTGTTGATTTTAAGCACCAAAATGAAGTTTGTTTCCTAACTTGCAAAAAAATAAAGTTGTTTTTGTATAAGTTTGTGGTTCTTTTTACCTTTGAACAATGAAATTCTTTTTAAGAGCCCCAAACAAATGTGTGATTCTTTTTTAAAAGCCCAAATTTGAAATGTGAAGTTAATTTTAAACCAAAATAAAAAGTGAATTCATTTTTAAAACCAACTTCAAAAACAAGTTAGTAAAAAAATATAAATCTACTTTTTAATCTAATTTAAATCTGCACAAAAGAGAAAAATAGTTAGTAAAATCCGCCTATTTGGTGGGCTTCTACAAGCCTAATTTTTTTTTTTTGGTTTTTTTTTTTTTTTTTTTTATGGTTACAAGGTGATTTGTACAACGTTTTGTTATAATAGCGCTACTCTGCATTTGAACAGAGGCACTATTTAACACAAACGCACTAAAAGAAAGGGAAAGACAGAGAAGGGAAAAGCACTGAAATAGGGTGAATAGCACCAAAATAATGTCAAACGCACCAAAACAGTGTCAAAAGCGCAACCTGTGTGACATTTTCAACATTCAAATATGTTATTGGTTAAAAAAAAAATTAAAAAAAATTGATCTTTTTGGTGTTTGGATTCACGTCGGGTTCACCAAATGATGCTCTGCAAAAAGGATTAGAAAATCTGTTTGATGGCAACACACACAAGAGCACAAGAAACAAACGTTAGTGTTAGCAACAAAAGATTATCCTAAATAGGCATATCAAGAGAGATATTAAGCATGAAATAGAAAGCATATAAACATAGAATAAAATAGCTAATCAAGATGCTCATAGTTGCTCCTCCCTTGTTCCTCTCCTCTCCAAGTCCCAAATGAGTGTAGCTCTCAGCTTTTAGCACTAGCCATGGATGCCATATGGAGATTCAAGATGGTTGAATATGATAAGCAAATACTATGCAAGAGTAGATAGTGATGCTATGAAAAAGCTCTATGCTAATGCCCGTATAACAACAATACTCTAAATGTTTCTCTTCTTTTGCTTGAGGAGAAGGGTTCTATTTATAGAAGAAATGGGGAAATGAAGGGTTAAGATTGAATGGTTTAATCAAGGGCCAAGTTTGAAAGTTGGGGATCCATGTGCACAATTGGCACCAATAAAATAGTGACAAGTGTCAACATAGGATTGGGTTGAGAGAAGAGGTTGGAGGCATTAAAGGCCTGAGAAGACCTCATGGTTATCTAGAGGCTAAGGGTCAAGTCCAAATTAAGATTACCCACTGAATTAAGAGTTAATCCAAGGATAAACCTTTGTGCAAATGTTTAAGAGATAATCATGGTCAAAGCATTAATGGCCTGATGAGACCTTTGGGTTGGGTAGAGGTTGAGTCAAAACAAATGTTGTAACCATGTGGGAGGGTTTGAGGTAACCATTAATGGTTATTGGAGACTTTGGGGATTAAGTGGTTGAAGGTTGAAAGCCTTCAATGGTTATCAAAGACTTTAAGCCATTTAGTGGTTGAAGGTTGAAAGCCTTTAATGGTTATCAAAGACTTTGAGGGTTTGAGAAGTGACTTCCCTTTTGCTTAGGAATGTGACAAAGTTTAGAGAAGGGGTTAGGCTATTTAGAAGTGATTAGAAAATTCTAGAAGGGGTTTAGGCATGCAAGTGGATTTTGTAGGAAAATGCAAGTGGGAGAAATTTTGGTATTTTCAATTAAAATAAAATCATTTATTTCAATTAAATGGTGTAATTTGCATTTGGATAAATATTCAAATAAATATTAATTTATTTAAATGAGAAAAATGAAGATAAAACATTAAAATGCTTGAAGACTTTGAGGGAAACCATTAAAGGCTTGAAGACTTTTAAGGAAAACCATTAAAGTCTTAAGAAGACTTTAAGGGAAGCCATTAAGTTTGAAGACTTTAAAGCCATCAAGTTTGAAGACTTTAAGGGAAACCATTAAAGGTTTCAAGTGGGTGAGGATAGATAGGATTTTAAATAAATAATTTATTTAAAATAGTTGTGCAACTTGCTTTTGTAGGAAAATACAAGTGGGTGGAGGATAAATGTGATTTAAATAAATTATTTATTTAAAATAATTGTGCAACTTGCATTTGTAGGAAAATGCAAGTGGGTGGAGGATAAAGGTGATTTAAATAAATGTTAATTTATTTAAATGTGAGAGGTGGGATTTTGGGGGATTTAAATAAATATTAATTTATTTAAATGTGAGAGAAGATTTAATTAAATAAATATGATTTATTTATTTAATTAATGGTCTGAATTTGGTTAAGTGAATTAAATCAAATAAATTGAATAATTTATTTAATTAATAGGAGAAGAGGGTTAAGATGAATTAATTAAATATATTAATTTAATTAATTATTAATTGATGGTTAAATAATCAAATAAATATTAAATTTTTAATTAAGTGGACAGATTTATGTGACTACACTTGTCACTTCCAACACCGAAAGTTTGACACTTGTCATTTTTCACTATCATGCTCATCAACTCCCATAGACATTTAGAGAACCATTTAGGACTAGGAATGAGGTCATCGTGATTTGTATTATGGTTTCTCTCATCTATAAACCATTATTTATCAAAATGGGCACACATTTTTATGCAACTTGCAACAATAAAGGAAAAATGGCCGAAAAACACACAATCAATCTAATAGGACTTTGTGGTTGTCAAATAGAATTGAATGGAACCTTGAATTTATTACTCAATGACCTAGATGTCTATTTATATTTGATTACAGGGATGAGTCATATTGCATTTAATATAGTAGTTTTGGTTTCTTAGCCCAATGTCTTCACAACATCCCATAGTGACACTTTTATTGTAGATTTTTTTTATCTTGACTAGGCCCTAACACATCAAATACATGTGTGTAATAATGAAAAGATTATTTTCAAGTCTATTTCATGTTCTCTCATGCCTCCCATGTGGATTTTGTCATTTTTTAAGGTTATTTTCATGCATTTTGGGACATTATTGTCAAAAAATTAATGGTCGTGATCAAAGTGTTATGGGTTTCTTCACATCATTAATCATTATACCATATTGAGGATCTTGTGACAATTGGATTCTATTAAAAAAATTATCTATATGAAGTATTTGGTTTTTTTATACAAAGGTATGGTTGTTGAACCATTTTTTTGGGTAGAAATAGTTTGCAATTTATTTTAAGGCAACAAACTTTGCTAGTCTAAATGAACATGCATCTTGTAGAGTGTAGAAAGGGTTTGCAAATGCACATCTCTCGTAATAAAATGTATCCATCACTATTTTCCAAGATATAGAATAACAATATAGCAATATTTGTTTAAAGAAGTGAAACTAAGGTTTGGCGTGTGTGTGTGTGTGACAATGCCCATTGTATTACAAATGATTAGTAATAACCACCCCTTTATTTCACGTGGATAGTTTTAGTGGCAGTTATAAATAATTATGACTATTGTAATAAAATATAATCTTCTATTTGTATATGGGGTAAGTGCACAAAGATGGTGTGCAGAAAAGTGGACACACACCTAAAAAAACTTGTAAAAACAGGCACTGCAATCACGGTACTAAAAATTCAAATCACCCCGTACACCCTAAGGTTCGTTGTCCCCGACCCTAAAGGGACAAAAGCGCGTACAGGGTTCTTTTACAAAAATGACCACGTACGCATTGCTTTAGGACTTAGCACCACATACGTAGTTTTAAGTCCTAAAACAACGCGTACACGGTACCTGTCAATAATTTTTATTTTGGCAAACCATTTTTTACTTTTCACGCGGTTGTGAGTTGGAAATTGGGTTTTTTTCTCGCTAAACCACACTCGGGCTCACTCTTTTCTCACCCAAACACTATGGATCAAGGTTGGTTTTGCTTGATTTTTGTTTTTCTTTCGCATTTGTTCAAATTTTTTTACGTTTTGAGTTTAAATTCGTTTATTTTGATTAGGTTTTTAAAAATTTTTGTTACACAAACCAGATTATGAAAATTTACAACAAGAACAACAAGAAGCACCTCCTAAAAACCTCGAAAAAAACCCACAAAATACACCTCTAGCTCCTCCTTTTGACCGTACACTTGATACACAAGACCAATTGCTTAATCAGTTAGGGCAAAACACAACTAAAATAAATAGACTGATTAATAAATTGAAAATATTTGAGCTTGAGCATAATAAATACCTCTCCACTAACCTAGAAACATTAGCTAGTGGCACCATTGCAGTTTCCACTCAAATTACAAAATGGGGAAACTATAAGGATAGGTGTGGTCAATTTTATGCTAGTGGGTTATTATATGAGGGAGTGAAAAAAAAAACATTAGTAAACAACAAATATGTGCCCTTTTTGTGGATCCTAAAACTAGCCAGTCATTACCTCTTAATGCAAAGAGGTTTCCCATACATTGGTGTACCAATATGCAAATGAAGAATCTTTTTTGGTAGAGGTGGTGGATGGTCTTTGACGAACCAACTTGTAATAATTTTGAGGTGCCATTGTATTTTTTTTGAGGAAAGTATACTGTGAGTTTGTCCTCGATGTGTTGCCTAATTATTTTGACATGAGAGAGTTCCATGGTAGAGGTGGCGGCTCTGCCCAAGATAGACTTGGAGCCTGCAGGCGAGTAGCCCAGGAGAGTCGTCGCCCCCTAGCACCCAAACCCAAGTGCATTTGACTGTCCTAATAGACCTGAAAGAGTCTATGGATCTACAAACTCTTCAGGCAGCCACAAAATTGATTGATGTGATCATCCAACATGGGACATAGTTAGCACACCCTCTTGTACTAAATGATGAGCCATTAGTTGTTGCAGGTGGCGCTAGTGAGCCCATTCAACATTTGTGTGCCACTTGCTCAGGGATATGCATAGGGACAGATGATGAGGCCACTATAGATGGATCCACATCCCATTCGTGCACGATTTGTGGGAGTAGATGTTAGACTCGCATGACTGAGGATGTAGCATTGACAGATGAGTTGATCGACATGTTGTTTGGCAGTCATCCCCAGACACAGGTGTGTTGATTTGAATTCATAGCATTTTATTTATCAGTCACTTAAAATTTGTAATTGTAAATTAATTTTCATTTATAGATCAATTTAAATTGATACAAATAATATGCATTTTAGGATGCAGCAACAATATCTGATATTCCTCCCATAGTTATTGCAGCGGCAACTTCAACGTTTGAGGTATTAATTTTTTAACATGTTAAAATAGAATAGTACACTTTTAATTTAAAAAAATTACAAGATATACTAACTCTCTTTAATGCTTGACATTTTTTTGTTTGTAGGCATTGTCAGGGGATCAAATGTCCCGGATTGATGATGTCATGCTCTCGGCCATTGATTTTGGCCTACAAGGCTATATGGTATCATATTTTGTACACCTTATTTTATTTACTCTTTTGATGGAATATGCAAGTCATTTCATTTTAGATTTGTTAAATTATGTTTAATATCATCTGTACTAATCTCATGTTAATTTTGGTTTTTTAGGGTACCCCCCTCATGTCTAGGTCTCGTCCTTTGCAAATGAAATACTCGAGGACGCCAAAACGTGGTAAGAAGGTAATTGAACACATTTTTAGTTGTACAATTGTTTGAAAAGGTTGAAATTGTCTTAGTTGGGATTTGTAGATTGATTAGTGTTTTTTATCTGTTTTATATGTACATTGCCCATTGAGCTATGTAGATATGTTGAATGCACCTGATACGCCCGAGGATCAAGTGAGGGCAGAGGTATGTATCTCTTTTTTATTTTCTTGATTTTATGATTAAACACACTTGTACATGTGAACTTGTGATAAATTATAATCTTATCATTTTTTCATACAGGAAATATCCATAGCTGCTTCATCAATGACGAGCCCTCCTTCCTATACTGGAGAAACATCTCAGGCTCCGATACACTTTTGTTTGATATATTACATTAATTGTTTTTAACATACAATACTTATCATTATATTAATTGTATTTAATCTTTGATCATTTTTCGTATAGGTAATAGCGACAGTCGAGCTCCTTCAATGGTGAGCCCTCGTCGGTCTATTAGAGAAGCATCTCAGGCTTCGGTACACTTTTGTTCTCTATATTATATATTTTTAGTGTTTTTGATGTATATATGTTAGTACATTGTATTAATTGTACATTTAATCTACAATAGCCCCCTTCGCATTTCGGCCATAGCTTGAAGCCTTTGAAGTTTGTGTATGAGAAAACTCCTAAGACTAACAAGGAGAAGAGAGTGAAGACATTAGATTCGAGATCAACCGATGAGGTAATCTACATTTCACTTGCAAAGAAATTATAGTTAAATGCATAGTTATGTTTATAATTATGAACTATTTTCTACAAAAGGATTCTAACTTGGCTTTTGAATTGTGGTTTTGCAGCCATCTACAGAGTCGCGTACTGCATCGAAGAGGCTCGATTTTGATGATCCACCACATGTATAGGATCGTTTAGTGTTAGTTGTGGTCATTGAATGACAATTACATGTAGATATATACTACATTTTTATTGTATATCGATTTGGACATGGCATATGCCACATTTTTGTAATACTTGTATTGACTTGGCATACATGCCTTTATGTGTGTGTGTGTGTGTGTGTGTGTGTGTGTGTGTTGATATTTGATCCAATAAATGTGTATTGAGTTCATTATTGTGTATTCGTTGTATTTGGTGGTTGCCCTTTTATAAAGTTAAATGATTATTTGCCTATGTAATCAACAATATGAATATAAACAACAAAAATATATGATATAAAACATTGCAATCGTGGAATATGATTTGATAAACTTTCTAAAATGTTGAATTAACCCTACAAAACTCTTTGTTTCAATGAAAATGAAATTCAATGGTTATGGTCAGATTTGATCCATGGTAATAATTAGTGGATGCTTTTGATTCCTTTCATTTATATTTGTCAATGTCTGTGGTGCAAGAGCACCCTCATGCTTGCAATGGTCAACATTTGGTTCTCATCTTGTTTTACCATTGTTTTATCTAAGGTAATTTGGGACCTTTAATGATCATTTGAAGCTATTTGTGAAAGTTTGGGGTCATTTGGATAAATGATGTAAAAGTTGCTCAATTGTTGTCAAAGTTGTCAAAGTTTGGGCTCATTTGTATAAAAGATGTAAAAGTTGCTCGGTTGTTGTCAAAGTTGCTCAATTGTTGTCAAAGTTGCAAGATAGGATAGAATTGATTTCGTTCGTTCTGTGCACAAACCAACATCACAAGCATGTTCGGGTGTGAAGGTTTATGCTAGGCATGCTCCTGTTGTGCCTCCCAAAGCGTCGGAACATCGAGAGCCATACCCTATCGATGTGATTTCTCAAGTGCCCTAAGTCCAAAAAATAGTCAAACTTTGGCGGATTGTTTCTCCCAATCTAGGATACATATGATCGATCCATTTGAACCTGTATTGTCATGTGAGGCTCATCTAAAGTGACCTATCTCGGTTTCTGACGACTCGGAGCCATTTTAAAATGGTAGCGTTTTTTCAGCTACTGCAAAAATCGCTAGTGGCATGCAGTGCAAAGTTGCAAGATAGGATAGAATTGATTATGTTCGTCGTGTGCACCAACCAAAGTTACAAGCACGTTTGGGTGGGTAGGTTTATGCTAGACATTCTCTTGTCGTGCCTCCCAAAGCGCTAGAACATTGAGAGCCATACCCTACTGGCGCGATCTCTCAAGTGCCCCAAGTCCAAAAAATTGTCAAACTTTGACGAACTGTTTCTCCCGATCTAGGATATATATGATCGATCCTTTTGAACCTACAGTGTCATGTGAGGCTCTTCTACCATGACCCATCTCGATTTCTGACGAATCAGAGCCATTTTCAAATGGTAGTGTTTTTTCAGTTTCTGCAAAAACTGTCAGTGGCATGCAGTGCAAAGTTGCAAGATAGGCTAGGATTGATTCCATTCGTCATGTGCACAAACCAACATCATGAGTGTGTCCAGGTGGGCAATTTTTTTCTAAACATGCTCGTGTTGTGCCTCCCAAATCGTCGGAACATCGAGAGCCATACCCTACCTGTGCGATCTCTCAAGTGCCCCGAGTCCAAAAAATTGTCAAACTTTGTTGGATTGTTTCTCCCAATCCAGAATACATATGATCGATCCATTTGAACCTGCAGTGGGGCCTTCAACGACCTCAAAAAATTCTTTTGAGTCTATTGAGGCGGTTGGGTAACTAAAAGTATATGTCCCAATACCACACACGTGGTCTTTTTAGAACCCTGTATGTGCTGTTAGGCCCAAAAATGTTTGCAGATCAATGTTAATATTTTTGGTACCCCGTACAGACTTTAAACATATAAATACCTCGTACACATGGTTAGGCCTTAAAAATGTTTAGCAGACCAGTGAACTAGTAGTCCCAGTACCCCATACGCGCTTTTGTAGGAAAGAAAATGTGAAGGAAAAGGGAGGGAGGGAGAGGGAGAGGGAGAGGGGGAGGGAGAGGGAGGGAGTGGGGGAGGGAGAGGGAGAGAGAAAGAGAGGGATGGTGAGGGGGAGAGAGGGAGAGGGGGAGGGAGAGGGAGGGAGTGGGGGAGGGAGAGGGAGAGAGAAAGAGAGGGATGGTGAGGGGGAGAGGGAGGGAAAGAGAAAGAGAGGGACGGTGAGCGGGAGAGAGGGAGAGGAAGGGGGGGAGAGAGAGAGAGAGAGAGAGAGAGAGAGAGAGAGAGAGAGAGAGAGAGAGAGAGAGAGAGAGAGAGAGAGAGTGGAAAAGGGAGGGAGGGAGAGGGGGAGAAAGGGGGAGAGAGAGAGAGAGAGAGAGAGAGAGAGAGAGAGAGAGGGTAGGGAGAGAGAAAGAGTGGGGAGGGAGAGAAGAAGAGAGAGAGGGATGGGGTATGGAGGAAGGGAGAGAGGGGGAGTATGTTGGTTTGTTATTCTTTTAAGTAGTATTGGTACTGCTTTTTATATTGTAATAACAGTTCATCTTGCCACCTTAGGATACTGTATGACCCCTTAGGACATCATATGCTCCTAAAGGGTCATGTGGTGTTATGTGGGGTCATACAGTGTCCTATGACCCCTTAGGTGTCGTTATGGGTCAAGCAATATGTCCTTAGGGGTCATAATGTGTCTTACCACCCTTTAAGACACCATATGACCCCTTAAGACACCATATGGTGTCATTATGGGTTGTATGGTGTTATAAGGGGTCATATGGTGTTCTACGACCCCTTAGGACACCGTATGACCCCTTAGGTGTTGAATTTTGTAAGCAGTATTGGCACTATTTTTAATATTGTAATAATGGTTCATTTTTCCACTTCAGACACCATATGACCCCTTAGGACATCATATGCTCCTAAAGGGTCATGTTGTGTTATGTGGGGTCCGGAGGGAGGGAGGGAGGGAGAGGGAGAGGGAGAGAGAGAGAGATGGGGGATGAAGGGACGAAGGGAGAGAGAGGGAAAGAAAAGGGAGGAAGGGAGATGGGGAGAGAGGAAGACATGTCACATGATGTCATTAGGGGTCACGTGGGGTCCTAATTGAGCCACACATGTGTTACAATACTATATGACCCCTTGAGACACCATACATGGTCTGAAGAGGTCATTAGGTGTTATGTGGGGTCGTGAGAGAGAGAGTGAGTGAGAGAGGAATACAATACAATACAATAAGATATCAAAAGACAATATATATCAATATACGTACATACACATAAATATAATACACATAAAATATCAAAAGGCAAAACACATACACACACACATATGTGTGTGTATATATACATAATATATATTATATATACTATATACATATATATTATATATTATATATTATATATATACATATTATATATACATATATACATGAAATATCATATTTGACATATTATACATGTATACATATATGTATGCACAGACCCACATTGTAAACACAGGTAGAAGCGCATACGCGTTGTTTCTAGTTTTAACACCACGTACACATTTCTTATTGTAAAGAAAGCATGTATGCGGTTTTGTTTTAAAAATACTCCATACATGTTGTTTATAGTACAGGGAGCCCATACACGCTTTTGACTATTTAGGCTTGTGAATGGGCTTGGATGACAAAGTAGCGGGTTGGAAAGTTGATTTCTCTCCATTTCCCTCATTTTTGACGTGTTTTATTTTATCAACTTGGTTTCTCGACTTTGTCATCATCAGGTTTACACTTCATCAAGTGGGTATTTCTAAAATTGCCACCATATTTTAACCCATCTTCTAACCTTTCTAACCATATAATTTGTTTTAAATTTGAACAAAACTAACATATTATTATTGAATTTATTTTACCAGTGTCTCCATAGTTCTTAGAGACGTACATGTACCATTTTTTTAATAACTTTTAATATACTTATCCAAATTTAAAAAACTTTATATAATATTGTAGTGCACTTGATTCTTTACAATTAAAAAAAAAAATGTATTTTTGATTGATTTGGTGGAGGTTATGTTTCACGCATGAACAATTACCTAATTTTCAGGATGTGCTCGATTGGAAAAATCATAAAAAAAAAATACTCAACAAAAAATTACAAAAAAATACACAACTCCTAGTGCTCACTCTTAACTATCTTTTCCAAAGGATTTGTCAAAATACTAAATCTAACTATGACTTTTTTGATGCGCACGTTAGACACTATGTTATGTTTTTTAGAAAAAATTAGGGTCAGTTTTTCGTGCACGAAGAATTTGACCCCCTTAATCTTATCCAACTTTGAAAAAAATAGTAGTTTGGAAACTAGATTCAAAGTACTACAATATTTGTTCTTTGAGTATCTTCATATCTTGAGTGGATGACTCTCAATTTTCTCCTCCAAGTTTAGGTTTACCTGATTTCAAAAAAAAAAAGTGTCCACTTTACCTCCCTTTTTGCAGACCATCTTGGTGCACTTACCTTATGTATAGTTTTGTTGATACTCTACTTGACTACACTTCTTTCATCTTTGTTGTGAAGAACACAAATGGACATTGAGAGGGGGCTGAATCAGTGTATTTTAAAACTTTTAACTATGTGTGCAATGACTGAAATCGTAAATTAATTAAGAACATACACACACACAAAATAAACCACAATACCAGATTTACGAGGAAAACCCAAAGTGGGAAAAACCACGGTGAGAATAGTTGCTACAGTCTACTACTCCAATCCATCCCCACAAGCAAATCTGATTACAATGTTTATGGGCACCAACCCAAAGGAGCACCAACCCTTGATTTTTGTGGGCACCAACCCGTGATTTTTATGGGCACCAACCCAAAGGAGAACCAAACCCTAATCTGAGTGCCCACTCAGATGATTACAAAAGATTTGTAATAACTATAGATTGAATACCTTGTTACAAATGATGTTTTGTAACACGTGTTTTCCACACCTGAAACTAAAACTGCTCTTTTTAGCTTACAGGCTTTGTCTTCTACTTTCTGATCTCTGCAATAGCTCTTTGCATTCTATTTGTCTTTTCACCAACTCCTTTGATCTTTGCAATAGCAATTTTCACTCTATCTTGTCTTTTCACCAACTCTTCTTATCTCTATTTTGATCAAATCTTTGTTCTCTGCTTATCTCTTACTCTGCTCTGCACAGTGTGAAATACACATTGTATTTCTTACACTTTGTTTTCTTACTTCCCTTATGCCTGCATCAACACACTCAAGTTCTCATGCTCACCATTGTGTTCTCCATGCGTGTTGTAGTTGCTTCTCAGCACCTAGTTTTTATAGTATATGTTCTCTCTTTTTTACTAAGATTCTTCACCTCTCTCTCTACACTTAGACAACTACCCACATTGTCAACTACCTCTTTGACCAATTAAATCCACTTAATAAAAACCTACTTTACCTCTTAGGGTTTTCCCTCCAAAAGATAATTCTAAAGAGATCTTCTGGAGTCTCAAAAAAAAAGCTTTTCAATAGATTGATTTGTTGCCATCATTAATTGTATCTTCTTCTTTCCTTAGATCGAACTCTGAGTACAGATTACTAACTATAGTAATCTTCACCTGCACACTACACTGATATCTTGTGTGTTGAGAATCATCTGATATTCTCGAGCCTCACACTCAATCTTCTACATGATCTTCATTAAATGTAGTCACCTTCCTACAATGATCAAATTTTATCAAATGGGCCCTAGTAGTTCCTTGGCAGTAGTATCTAATTTGGTTTGTGAATGCCACGTTTTCCACATCATCATCATCGTCGAGTCAAAGTGTGGTCAAACGTCCACATGATCCAATTCTATGTTGACACTTGATGATATACCCATTGTGTTTTCAACATCGCAAACCATACCTGCAAGATGGCAGGACTGCGTGCCTTCTCCCATTTTACTTATCTCGCGAGTTATTTTTCATTGCCTTTCTAGGCTGCGGGCCAGTGGGACCACGTGTATCCATGTAATGATTATTACACCGCAAGCCTTTTTTGTCTGGTCTTTCCTATCGCGGGATAGCGAGGCATTGTGCAAAACACATTGTTGGTTTTATGCAGTAAAACACTTCTTTTGACTAATTATCCTGTAAGGTCATTTTCCTCCAGTCATCTTAGGCGCAAGATAGTGGGGCCACAATTTAATTTGTTTTTTTTTTGTTACCCTGCGAGGCCATTTCATGTCACTTGTCTTCGCGTGAGATAGTGGGGGCACCGGTTTCTTCACTATGGTGATTAACCTACTAAGTCATTTGCTCCCATCTATCTTGTCGTGGGATATCGAAGACCTACGGTGATAAACACATTGTGTTGTCAATTCTTCATTTTGTCAGGCATCTTTGGTCAACGCAAACATGTTGACCTACGAAACAATGACCACCCTCTGTTCTCTGTTTCAGCATATGGTGATAAACACATTGGGTTTGCCACAACATTTTCTGAAGCTTTATTGACAAGACTTGATTGATCTCCAAAGTAGTTGAGACATCTTGCTGAAATGAAATCTCTCATCAATAAACTAAGGTACACAATGAGTGGCGGAAAACACAATGTGTAGTCAACATGAAAAAGCTCCCATGCATCAACACTTCTCCCCTTGCATCTTGAACCTAAATCAACTTTGCATCTGTGTATGTTGACATCAATGACAACTCAATGCCAACATGTTGTTTATGACTTCATTGCTTGATGAAGTAGGAATCAATTTTGATTAGTTTAAGATCAAAGTTTTTTAATTTATACATCTTTGTTTTGATTAGTCGTAGAAGTAAATGATATTTTATGTTTGTTATGTGGTTCATTATTACAAATTAGGGAACTATTTTAAGCAAACCAAACTATTATTTCATCAAAGAACCATTACTTAGAGATTCTACACCTTTTCATTATGTATGTAATGAAAAGCACTTTAAAGAAGTTAATAAAATTGATCAATTTTTGTAGGTACACATGCAAAGTGTTATTAGATATACAGAGGTCATAATGTAGCATGCTTGATCTAGTGACAATAATTGGGCTTGAGTGTACATTTGAATATAGTTGTTGTTTCTTATAGTCATGTTATATTATAATTGATATTAATGACCTAATATGGATACCTCTAAGAACACCGTTCTAAAATTTTAAGTTGAGCTTTAAGTCCAAAAGATATCACCCACTCTCATTATATGCATTTAACCATCCATAGTCTATTGAAGAACCCCCTTGCCTTCTTGAAAATAAACCCCTAGCCATAAAAGTGAGAAATATTCTAAGAATTTGGGAAAGCAATTTTGGGACTTAACACCTTCAATGTATGATCCCAAATATGATCAAGCACATTAACTCTAAGACCAAAATAAATTTTAAATAACAAACCAAAATGTTTTAATGTACCATATGTTAGAAGTTAATCCAAAAAACTAGTAACTTGTTCATCAAGAATTTTAGATTCTACGATCTAATTAACATTATGTTGTTTCAACCAGACTGTTGTTGCTCTGTTGTAGTAGTCTGGCAGTGACTCTGCATGGTCTTCCCCACCCGATTCTTCTTTGAAAGTTCCTAATGATAGTGTTGCCTGGACGGTTGTTTGCCGTAGGTAGAAGGGAAAATCTATCCCCCTTTCCCAACCCCCCCATTGTCAAGTTTTGGGTTTTTCTCCCCACTCTTGAGTTGGGGTGGGTTGTTGATGGTTTGACAAGTTGGTTTGGCTTGTCCAACTTTGTTCTTTTGGGGTTTGCACCACTGCTTGGTCTGTTTAAATTTGATAGCCTTTGACTATGTAAAGAGTCAATGCCCTAGTTAACACTGCTTTTTTAATCGAAAACATTATATTATTTCAATTCAATCAATAAAACGTTATGAATGAACAGGAAATTATATGCAAACCACCATATACAAGATAAGGATTCAACCTAGTAAGCCTTTTTTGGAAAATAAAAAACTAGAAGAAAAAAATAGAATCTAAATACAATAAATACAATAAGTCTTCTTATCCACCTTGTCAATGTGCAAACTTCTAGACTGTGTAACATTTACATGCTTACAAAACCATCATATCATCAATAATCCATCTTGCATCAAACATCAACCTATTCCATCCACACCACAAATTATATGTTACCTCAAGTTGTTATCACAAAATCCCAACTAACTTGGAACTCTTAACTCCCTATGAAATACCAACCTCACACAATTGTAAATGACCATACACTGGCATCAACCTATCACATCCACAAGACTTCTCCAAAATATCTATCATTTCATCAACACAGATACTCTTGCAATGCCTTAAAAATCAATTGTTGACCAATATTCCTAGATAATGAACTGTGTCTCCTCACAATTCAATAAAGACAAATGGTTTGTAATGGTAGAGCTAACACTCCAATAACCTATGTTAATCTAGAGCACCTTCTAAAACATTTTCTTGTTCATAACTATCACCATATGTATTTTAACAATGCCACACACCCCTACACTACCATGCATACTCCAATAGTGTACTTTGATCAATTATGCAATAATTGGAACACAAGAAAGCCTCTTGCAGTTGCTAATGTGGTTTCACCAAGGTTCTGAGAAAACCTCTTGTACTTTTTGTGATTTAATAAAGGAGAAATCACTCTAAGAACACTTTGATTTGGAGCACTAAAAGAAATCTAATTTTACATCAAACTATTTTGAAACATTTGCATGACTAAAGAGTGTTCTCTTCAATCACTTCCATAATTGTAACACTAATTTAGTCAAGTGGATCAATCTAGGAGAACATGATCTATGTGATCCAAAAATTTGTTAACAATATTTAAATACCTATCAATCCTTTGCAATCCATACATTACAAAGACAACCACATTATCGATTGCTTTAATCCTTTACACCAAGATCAATCCAATAGACAAATCCAGCCGACAACAAATTCATATACTATTTTTATCCCACCTGAAACAAATAACATATTTTTCTAATACAAAAACACAATTTTTTAATAACATATGAAATAATCCTTCTCAATTATTCTTAGAACTAAATCTCTTTCTCTTTTATATTTACTTTCCTAAATTAACATTTATCTCCAAATTATTCATCCTAACTAAAAAATAAATATAATTTAATTTAAACTTTAATTTTAGCATATTCTAACATTACCTAAAACACATTTTCTTTACACTATCAAAAACAAAAACAATTGCCATTAATCCAATTTTCTCTTATATTCAGTCAAACTTCTGAATAGCTAATAAAATATATAAACAGTAGGATGCTTTAATCTGATCTAAAAGATGACTAGTATACTGTTTTAAATACTGATAATCTACTCTCATTTATTTTGGTGTCCATATGCTACCATTCTACTTTTTATAGTCTTCTCCAAATAATCACACACCTCACCAGCAGCCACTCGGGCAATCATTCCATCTTCTGTTCTCTGTTTACTTCAGAACACATTCTGGAAGAAGTTTCAAGTTGGGAAAATTTAGGATCATAATAATAAACATCCAAAGGAATCTAAGAAAAAAAAATGATGGTGATGCATGTACAGGCATATGATTTCTGTAATCTATAATATTAAATTGTGTTTAATTTCTGATATCAATTGTATGAGTTTATTTTTTTCACATTTTGGATCAAACTTTATGATTCATCATCTGAAAGAAGAGAGCAAGACGAGAGAAAAGAAAAAATGATTGTTAGCAGACCAAACAGAATAAAAAGAAGAGATTGAAAGAATAAGAGAACTAAGATTTTGGATCAAACTTTATGATTCATCATCTGGAAGAAGAGAGCAAGACGAGAGAAAAGAATAAATGATTCTTAGCAGACCAAACAGAGTAAAAAGAAGAGGTTGAAAGAATAAGAAAACTAAGATGACTAGATAAAAAATGGATATAAGTGTCAATGATTGAAAACAAACTTAAAAAAAAAACATTATAATATATAAATATGCATATAAGACAAGCATACACCTTAATAACCTAAGAAATATGTAGGTTACTATCATCACTTATATGCTGCAGAGAAAATATCAAGAGCATACATTAAGATGGTTCAGAGGTCAATGGCCGGTTTACTTTTTTAGGCCTAAGAAAACCAATACTGCTCCCCAATAGTCGAAGGCAAGAGAAGTTTTGAGCATGTTGAGCTTGAAAGCATTCCATGGAGGATATCTGAAGAAAATCTCAGGAAAGAGGGATCTGTACAGCACTGCCTTTTGGTGACTGAAAGTGTCGAATGAGTACTTTCCATGGTACTTCCCTAACCCACTTTCTCCCACCCCTCCAAATGGCAAACCATCAAGAGCAAACTGCAATTTGAAAACATTTATCAGTGATATATAGTCATCAAGAGTTATCATGGCATCTATGGATTGATGTTACATGATTGAAATTTTAAAAATCATTTATAATTTATTTATTGTACAATCGTATCAAATGAATAACAGCAATTCTTATCCATGATATATATCAAAACTTCAATCGGTACCATAATACATCCTTATGACTTTCAATAGCCAAAATAGAAAAAAACGCAAAAAAACAAAACAAAACAAAATAGTGTTTACCTGAACACCAGTGTCGTTGAATACCAAGCTCCCTGAGGATGTCTCGTTCAAAAGTCTTTTCCTGAGGTTTTCTCTGTTTGTGAAAAGATAGATGGCCAGTGGCTTTGGCCTTGAATTGATGAACTCTATGGAGTCTTCAATCCTTTTCATCTGTCAGTTGATTAAGTCATATAAGAGCACTGAGAAAAATGAATGAACGTAAACAGCTTGCATGCTATGTTATTTAGGGTTCTGCTTATTCAAATTGTCTAATAACTATGAGACATGGAAAAAAATGTACAACAGGAAGTTGATGATTAATGTTAAAAATATACATGATTTTGAATATTAATGAAACAAAGTAAGTTGAATCTTGAATTCTAATTTCAACCTTGATCATATCAGAAATTTTAATATCAAATATTTATATTATCTTAATATTTAAGAAAATAATTAAATAATATATCTGAATTAGATTATTTACAATGAATATTAAATTTTAATTCAAAATTTATACACTGGTTTTCTATTTAATTTGTTTTTATATATAAGTTTAAAAAAAATAGAATTCAAAAATACATTAAAAAATTTAATTTATCAAATATTTAAAATTTAAATAAATAAAAATTAAAAAATAAGTAAAATTATGAAAAATAATGAACAATAATTAATTTTAAATCTTACACACACAAATATTTTAAATCTATATATCTAATATTCAAATGAAAAAAAGAATTGGTTAGATAACATTATTAGACTCTTTTATTGGATTCAACCTTCCTTCTATTAACCTGTTTTGGGTTTATTGGCTTTTTTTTGGACCATACACTATGTGTTAATTTTTTTAGTTCTATGTTATTAGAGTAGTTGATGATGCTGAATTTATTTAATATTCTCATATTCATCCTTAGACATTATAACTGTATTTATACATATATGTTAAAAAATAGATCTTTTCAAAAAATATCATTTATAATTAATATTTATAATTTATTAATAATTTTAATTCATGTATATCTGCTTATGTAAAAAATATAATAAATTATGTCCAAGGGGTTGAGCTTAACTGGTTAAAACAAATTACGTCAAGGGGTTGAGCTTAACTAGTTAAAACACTGGGACATCTGAAGTGGAATTCTAAAGATATATAATGAGGATGGCTCCCTACTGTGTCCCGTCAACAACATAATAATAATAATAATTCAAAGATATGTAATGGGGATGGGGCCCCTATTGTGTCCCCACTCGTTCATAGCTCTAGTCAACATAGCTTCAATGAACAACATAATGGGGATGGGCCCCCTATTGTGTCCCACTCGTTCATAGCTCTAGTCAACATAGCTTCAGTCAACAACATAATGGTAATGGGCCCCCTACCGTGTCGGTTCATAATAATAATAATAATAATAATAATTCAGTCAACAACAATATAATAATAATAATTCAAAGATATGTAATGGGGATGGCCCCTCCCACTGGTGGGAATGGGCCCCTCTTGTGTCCCGACTGGTTAATAACTCCAATCAACAACATAATAATAATAATAATTCAAAGATATCTAATGGGGATGGGACACACTAAGTTATTCAGACTTCGACCAAAATAAAAATTCAAAACTATGTTCAAACTATCAAATTCTAAACCTCTTTAAAACAGAAAGAAATGATTCTAAAATATAATATAATTATAAATTAGGAAAAGAGACCGTTCACAACTATCGAATTCCAAACCTGCATAAAACAACCTAAACAATTTTTACTATTCTAATAGTACTAAAATTCAAAGATTATAAAATTGTCCATAGACTACCAAATTCCAGGCCTGCTTTAAAAAAAACACTCTAATGGCAGAAAGCAATGGTCCTAAAATTTCATGGCTTATTACTACGTTCATCAAAATAGTCAGGTTATTCAGGCTTTGGAGGTTACAAATGCCCAGCCAAAAGGTAACTGCATTTTTGTTGTTTATTAAGTAGATCTCTGGATAACTCACAACTATAAACAGAGAAAAAAAAGAAAAAGACATACTGTGATGACAGGAAGCAGGGGTCCGAAAATTTCCTCGTTCATTATGTCTGACGTCAACGGCGGATTAAGCAGGATTGTTGGCTGCATATACCTGAAAAACAGATGCAAAATGCAAAGATTATGTAGAAATTAATCTACCCCCAAATAGAGACTTCAAATAACTTGAAAATTAAGGGTTGATGCACTCACAATCTCTTCTCATCATGTCTGCCACCGTAGACTATGGTATTTGCAATAGATGGATCTTGCAGGTACTTTGTAAGCCTCAAAAAATGGTTTTTGTTGACAATTCTTGAGAGATCACTACTTTTGCTGGGATCCTCTCCATAAAACTTTTTGATAGTCTTCTTCAGGGAATCGACCTGTTATTTGAGCCACTTGATGTGAGAATCAGAAGCCACAATGTGAATATGCATTGTGAATGAAAAGCCAGAGAAGGCTCTGGTCCCTACCAGAGCAGCAGCAATTTCTTCTTGCACAAGAATGTAGTCAGGGGAGACGCATGCTTGTCCATTGCATAACATCCATTTGCCAAAGACTATTCGCTTTGCTGTCACCTGCATCACTTTCTCATTACTTCACATTTCACACACAAATTGCATATCTCAACAACTTCTTATCTAAATAATTACCAGCAAATCATCATTACTATGCATGCGATCGACTATTGTGGGGCATTTTCCACCTAATTCCAGAGTAACTGGCGTAAGATGTTTTGCAGCTGCAGTCATTACAATTCGCCCAATGCGTGCACTGCCTGCAAATTTTGCCAACAATTGTGAAGTATTTATACATAAAAACCTCAAATTTTCACAGTACATAAGATTCAATTGAAGTGCTTCCAAAAAAAACCCTGTATTCAACTATTATACCCAATTTCAGATTAGTCTTGAGGCAAATAAGAGATTGCTGATTTGCTTAATAACCTATTTAACAAACTCACCCTGCATTTGACATAGGGATTCATTGTGTTGGTCAAAGAGAGATCGACAGTTCAGTTAGTTTGCAGAGCATTCTAATAGCAAATGAAAAAGTCTTGGGTTCAAATTCTAACTGATTCATATGATCTGTAATTCTAAATGGAATATCAAATTCATGTTAGGAGTCCGCTTAAAGTGAGGCGTTGGAAACAAGCTACACCCAGATCTATGATGGGCTGCCAATAGTTCAGTTGATAGAGTACTCCAGCAACAAATGAAAGGTTGTAGGAATGAATCCTCACTGATCCATATGATCTGTAGCTCAATGTTTGAAACTAATCTAGAAATCCTTAATTTCTCATCCAATTAATAAATTAGTGTGATTGAAGATGGTTTTTTTGAGAAGCTCTTCACCTAGATGCTTAGGGAAAGAGCTTCTCAAAAAACCATCTTCAGTCACAGTAAAAAAATCTCATAAAGAATTGGTTAAAAAGAGGCCATAATTCAGTTGATACAGCACTCCACCAGTAAATGAAAGATTCGGAGTTCAAATCCTAACTGATTTATATGAACTGTAATTCTGGAACTAATCTACATATATCCTAAATTTTTCATCCAATTAAAAGATTATTAGATGTGATTAAAGACGGAAAATGTGTGTTTCTCAAAATCAGTGTAAGGTGTAAGAGCTCAATAAGTTCTCAATAAGTTCAGATATTTTCGGTGGGTGATTTATTATGTTTTATTTTTGTTGGGTGATACATTATAAGGGCTAAACTGCCCTGAATGAGTCCAATATGAATCGGGGTTAATCATACTTGTATTCATCTAGCTTCACATTAGCTGAGCCCTATAACCCCACACAAAAGTTGTGCATAAAAAGATTTATGTATTTTGGGCTGGAATATATCAAAATTCATACAGAACATGAGTTGGGTTTGGCCATATTCCCATGCAAGCATAAATATGAAATGGGTGTAACTGGTTATATATTCTACATTTGGTTGAATAGGAATTAGGCACAGAGAGGACTGCACAGAGAACACCACTGATCAGATTCAAACATAGCATATAGTTAGGAACAAGTAATGTTTCACAGCTCACCAAACCTACCAGTGAAAAATATCTTGTCCCACTTTAGCTCCAGCAATTTAGCGCACTCCTCAGGGCCACCTTGAACAACTCTAATCATACTGTTATCCAAGTACTTGGGAATAAGATATGCAAGGAGATCTGATGTAGCAGCAGCCATTTCCGAGGGCTTTAAAACCACAGCATTTCCAGCTGCAATGGCCCCTACCAGTGGCTCTAAAGCCAAATCTACATAACATAAAACAAAATATACATAAGTACAGATATAGCACTAATTCTGGGTCAATAATGGCTGAGCTAAAACAAGACTTACTGAAAGGAAAATTCCATGTAGTGAATATTAAAACTACACCAAGGGGCTCTGCAATCAGTGAGGCTGAACCATAGAATGCTATAAGTGGAAGAGAAACCTGCCTCATAAAAGCAACCAAAACAAGTGACAAACATCCTCAACATCTCATTCTATCCACAAAAAAAATTCAAATTTCTGTTACAAGCTTATACCCCTATGGGTGCCATCCATTTATGTAGGTTTTTAAGAGCAAATCTTGCCGCGTTTATTACAAGAGCAACCTGCGACAAAAAAAGCCTGTTAAAATAAAAACATCATTAACATCTGACTACCGATTTAACCGCCACACAAACATCTGGTCAGAAGCAATAAAATCTATCCATTTGAATACATGAAAACTAAGATCAGAACATAACCTCGTCTCTGTATGCCTCAGTTTGACTCTTGCCCAAATCAGTATGAAGCGCATCCAATATTTCTTCTTCATTTTCAACAACTAACTTGAGAATAGCTTCAAGTTGGTTTCTCCTCCAATTCATGCACAGAGTCTTTCCGCCATTGAAACTGGATTTCATTTCTTCTGAAATTTTTCGCAAATCCATGAGTGGTGGGCAGTGAGAACTAGGTAATCCTATGCTATACTTAACTGAATTGAAGAGTCAAAAAAGTTGCTCAATTTTTGCAGAACGATACAGTGAATAGTTAATATGTTTGGTGAAAGAATGCTTCATTTTTGCCAAAATCGTGTTTGGTTCTGAATATTAATTAAGTAATAATTACAATGAGATGGGCATACAGTACGCAGGATAGAGAGAGAATACTTAAAATAGAGAGGTGTCATTACTTGTCATTAAAAATTCACTGATTTCACTTAACCAGTGAAGTCTGAGTAGGGCAGGGAGTGCCCAGAAGTCGTGGGAAAGACGGACATGGGTTGTTGGACTCGCCTACTGAATTTAATGGCTGTCTGTTTCTTTTAAACGTTATCAAGAAGACTTCACAAACGTTGTATGTGCCGGGAGGATTACGAACCCTCATAAATTTTAAAGCTTTTGGGGAAATTGATCGAGTGGTCCGTTCTGATTTTTTTTTTTGTGATTTAGGAGTTCAGACTTATATTTTCAGTTTTGGATAGTTTTAACAAATTCTACAGAGAGAATTTTATATCTGCACAAAGGTTAAAACAAAAAAGGTATTTTAATAGTGATGGCTAGGAGAAGAGTACTGATAGCTGTCATAGTTTCAATAGCTGCCATCTTATTGTCATAGTGACTCCTTAATAGCTGTCATAGTGACCCCTAATGGACGTGTCTATTCTGGCTCCAAAATGACAGTACGGATTGACTAGCACGCGTGTTAGTCACTCATTTTACACTGTCGATTTTGCAATTAACGGCTGCGATTGACTAACCTGTCGCTAACACGTTGTACGAAAGATCTGTTTTGGAGCCAGAATAGCCGTGGCCACCCCCAATAGCCATCATAGTGAAAACACCATTAATAAATTTGTTTTCTATCAATAGTTGATCATTTTTTGTCATTTTGTTCATAATTGGCCCATTTGTGCACCACTATTGGAACATTTGTGCAAAACTATTGGAACACTTGTCGACAAGTACTGGTGATTTTGAGTGGACGGTTACTGGAACATCTTTAGTTAGGTATCAGGCAACACTTTCAAATGTGTACTTTTTGACCTTTGTGCACATAATTGATTCCCCAACGTGCATTGTTACTACCCAGAAGCCAAATCAATAACTTTAAGTAGTTAAGTCACATTCGAAGACAACTAAAAAAACAAATCAAAATCTGATGTACCGTTTAAGATTTGTGGGTGCACAAAGTTAGCTATGACGGCTACTGGTGCTCTTTCCCTATATTTATTTATAGATGCCCTAATAATTGTGCACTACAAACTACCAAAAACATATTTATAGATGTTCTTATTATCGTGCAATACAACTACCAAAAATAATGCATGACTGATGGAATACATAATCCTCTAATAAATGTTTTCACCAATACCTATGCACAAATGTCCCAATAAACTTATTCTACCTATTGTTTGAATATAAAAATATTAATGGATATTTAAGAAAGTGTCAATCGTAATTTGACATAAGATAAGGGAAGGGCCCAGGGACCACCAATGTTTCAATTAATGTTCACTCCTTGCTCACCTAACCTCCCATATAACTATTGTATTTTAACCATTAAAAAACTTTAAGGGACCAATAAAAATTTGAAAATACATTTGCATTTATTATGCAAGGCAAGTTGCACCAAAATACCCACTTTTGGGTAAGTGCACCAAGATGGTGAACAAAAAGGGGGTATAAGTGGCCACTGTTTTTTTTTTTTTTTTTACAAACAAGTAAACTTGAACTTCAAAGAGATATTTGAAGGTCACGCACTTGAAACTAAGAGTTGACAAAAGAATAAGAATTGTAGTACTTTGAATCTAGTTTCTAAACTATTATTTTTTAAAAAAAACTGGATAAGATTAAGAGGGTCAAACCTCTCTCGCGCGAAAAAATGTTCCAGATTTTTTCATAAAAATCATAATATAGCTATTTTCGTGCGCTACATAAAATATATAGTTAGATTTAGTATTTTGTAAAACCCTTTGGTAGGATGATAGGTATGATTGAGATCTATAAGTTGTATATTTTTTTGTAATTTTTCATTAAGTATTTTGTTTTTATGATTTTTTGAAGTGATCGCACCCTAAAAATTTGGTACATGTTTGTGCGCTGGGCATAACTTGCATCAAAATAATCGAAAATGAAAACTTATTTTTTTAAAATTGATAGAATCTAGTGTAGAACAATAATATGTAATTTATTTTGAATTTGGTCAAGTATATCAAAAGTTATTAAAAAAATGGTAAACGCATGTCTGTGAGGACTGTCAAGGCACTGGTAAAGAAAATTAAAGTTTACTATGTTAATGTTGTCCAAAAATAGAAAAAATTATATGGTCAGAAAGCTGAGAAGACGTGTGAGATTATGGTGGTAATTTTAGAGACACTATTTTGATCATTTGTAAACTTGATGATGATGAAGTCAAGAAATCATGTTGGAAGACGAAAAAACGTGTAAATAGACAAAAATGGAGGGAAAATGGGCTTGCAAGACTTAGGGTCATTTTCCAACCCTCTTACCAAGCCAAAACCTGCACGGGTTTTGAAAAACAAAAAGTACCATTCATAGTTCTACATAACCCGTACGTGTTATGTAGAACTAAAACCATCATTTTGAGTTTCACAAAACCAGTATGGGTTATGAAAAACATCATTTCAAGTTTCACAAGACCCGTACGGGTTATTAAAAACCAATCATTTTGAGTTTCACAAAACTAGTACGGGTTATGAAAAACATCATTTTGAGTTTCACAAAACCCGTACAGGTTGTGAAGACATCAAAATGTATGCTTGTAAACTTAGCATTTACTACACATGTATAGACATACATATATAATATGTGTTTATGCATGTATATATGCATACCTATACTTATTTATACATATATTTATATAGATATATGTATATATGTTTGTATACATGCATGTCTCTCTTCTTTTCCTCTCTCTCGTCTTCCTTCCCCCATCACCATCTCTATCTATTTTGAGCCCTAATTATCCTCCTTGAGTTCTATCTTATCTCTCTTCCCCCTCACACTTCTCTCTCTGTTGAGTCTTTCACCCTCTTCTTCTTCTCGTTCTCTCTGTACCTCATCTCTGTACCTCATCTCTCTCTCTCTCTCTCTCTCTCTCTCTCTCTCTCTCTCACTCTCACTCTCACTCTCATTATCCTATCCTGTTAACACCCTCTCCCCCTTCTCTCTCTTTCTCTCCCCTACCTCTCCCTCTCCCCCCTCTCCCCCCCCTTCCTGCTCCCGTTATCTTATCCTATTCTCTCTCTCCCTCCCCCCTCTCTCTCTCATTCTCTCTCTCCCTCTCCCCCTCTTTATCCTATTCTCCCCATCTTCGTCCTCACTCTCTCTCTTCCTCTCCCCTCCCTCTCCCTCTCCCTCTCTCCCAATCTCCTCTTTCTCCCCCCCTCTCTCTCCCTCCCCCTCTCCTTATCCTATTATCTCCCTCTTCTTATCCCCTGTTCTCTATCTTACCCTCTATCCCCTACTCTCTCTCTCTCTCTCTCTCTCTCTCTCTCTCTCTCTCTCTCTCTCTCTCTCTCTCTCTCTCTCTCTCTCTCTCTCTCTCTCCCCACTTCATCTTTGGTTCCTAGTTCTACCTAACCCGTACGGGTTATGAAAAACTAAGGCCAAAACTTCTAGTTTTGCATGACACGCTTTTGAATTTCATAGAACACGCATGGGTTATGAAAAATATCTTCTTTTTTTTGCATGTGGTCACTCAACATTACCTAAAACCAAGAGAGCATCGTGCGATGTATGATGAGAAAATATGAAATCAGTCAAAAAAGTTTATGAAATATTCCCCTACCTAGAAAATTTCATGAATATAAAACCATAAAATTTTCTAATTATTGCATAGTCTCTTTAACTATTTCATTGTACAAAGTGAAAGAGATTATAGTAATGGAACCCTACACAATATACATACAATTATGCAAAAAAATAGGATTAGTCGAACAAACTAGATTAACAAGTATCATTGCCTGCAAAATGTAGAGAGAAATGAGAGCTCAAATTACTTGTGCTTCTCATATTTTCAAGCTCGACCAATTTTAAACTTTCCCATGTATTTTTGTAAGGACTCGCATAGCCTTACTAATTTTCCACCATAATTAAAGACTTAATTACAACTCCCATTGTAATCAAACAAATGAATTAAGTACCTTTCCACAAGAGTACATTTATAACATGAAATTAACTTTCTTATATACAATAACGATTAAAAATGCATATTTCATGATAAAAACCTAATATTTGATTGCATGCAATTGCTTTTACTAACTTTGAATGCTTCATCTATCATGCTTTATGATGAATAGTGTAATTTTATAAACACGTGATTTTCTAAGCATTTTCTTCATTGTTTTCAATGTAACTTTATTTTATATGATTTCATTTTTGCAAGATAATTTATTCATATTACAACATGGAAGCGGAATTTTTCCTTTATACTAACCCAAAATATGCAATATATATGATTCATATGATATGAGTATGTGTATTTAGATACATCCACGTATAGGTTCGTGGGTATATGTAGATACATATACTTATATACATATGAAATGCAATCTTCATTCAATATCATGAAATCTACTAGCTAACTATCTAGATCAGATTGAATTATGAATAACATTAATGGTAGATTTCTCTCTAACATTAATAGTTGTATGTAGGCTATGTATGTAAAGATTGCATATCTGCAATCAAATTTTGAACAACATGAAAATGAATGCAAAACTCAATTTTTTCATAGTTGAAATGAAGAAAACAATCATTATATATACAAATTTCACAATAAAAATACCTCAAATTTATTTAATCTTGCACCCATGCTGCAGGTCGACCCCTTTCTATGGTTGAGAATAAACTGAAATTGTCTTCTATCTTGCAGAAAAATAAACACAACAAAACTTTCCCTACTATGACACCTCTTTCTACAGCCAAAATTGAGATTTTAACAGTTGATTTCTTCTTTATTGCTGCACCAAGAAATAATATAACATAACCTCTAAAACCAATGCCAATTCATTGTGTATATAGGCGCCTTGAAGAAGATTGGTTTTATTTGTTTTAAAATATGTTTTTAATCCATTCTTGGCATCCTCTATCTTCTACGCTATGGTAAGTTCATCTTTATCACGTTTCTTAACCTAAAAAATGTCTTGGATATATATATAGTTAGTTAGTTAGTTTATTGTTTATTTAATATTATTATAATGATATATAAGTTTTTACACTCATTAATTACATGTGTGTATAGATATATATATTAAAACAATTTTGTCAATTATATATGTATCATTTATATTTAATAAAATTATTAGTCAAATGATCAAATATTTAAAGTGAAATGTGCATCTCAAGTGAATTCTCATACAACAAAATCTATATTAAACTAATTTTTAATTGCAAAATTCATGAGCTACAAAAAGAAATTATCAATCAAACTATAATGCAACTACATGAGCTACGTGGTGTGTGTAGGTTCCCCTCATGCTACTTAGAACTAAAAATCTAGGCCACATCTACCTCAACTATGGTCTTGCCTTTGACGACACCTACACACACTTGCAATCACTTTTTACATTAGTAGCTCAATCAATATTTATAATCAAAATGGAATTGCAAATGCATATTCCATCATCATTATGATATAATCAATCATTAAATTAACATAATCCACATGATTAACTAATGATTAATCAATCCAAAACATCATAAATTAAAACATTAAAAGTCAGGATATGACATCCTTCCCCACTTGGAAGAGACATCATCCCAATGTCTTATAAATAAGCATCAAGCATATAAGTAACATATTGATGCAACCAAAGCATCACACACACAAGTATCTCAACCAAACATCATAGTACCCTATTACATAAACATAATGTCTTGAGTATGAAAAAAAAGATAACTATCAAGCAAAGTACTTAGTCAACAAACAAATTAGGAAAAGAGCGATCTATCTCATCGACATCCTCCCATGTGGTACTATCCACAGAATAATGGTCCCATTGGACCTCGTACTGAGTATGTTCTCTATTGTGCAAATTAATGTTATGTCTATTAAGGATGCATAAAGGCTCCACTAGCACCATCCCAAGTCCTGCACTTGCAAATCATTCCAATCAAGCATGTGAATTACATATAGATGATAAGGTTTAGGTAAAGATACAGTAAAACATCATGTAGTTGAGCCAAAGCAAGTGGTAGAGAAAGTCTATATGCAAATGGGCTAATTGCTTCTGATATGTCAAATGGACCCACATATATAGGCCCCAACTTGGAAGTTCCCCCCCCCAAAAAAAACTCTTGTGGGGTCTAACTCTCAAAAGACTTTATCCCCCACTACAAATTGTTGAAAAAACCTATGCATCTCTGCATAAGTCTTTTTCCTATCCATTGCCTCTTGTAGTCCTTCCTTGTTGAATGTATGAATAAGGAATGATATTTGTTGGAGGATACATATCCTTATTAGCATCATTAATTTTCATATGGGAGGTAAAGGAGTCCTATTTCATTAGGTTGTTTTTATGAATTTCATCATTGTTTTCATCTCCATCTTTGTTCAAGATAATGTTGGGAGAAATTTCTTCAATAAAATAAGTATCACGATGCATTTAAATGTCTTGATTAGAAAAATAGTCTCTAGGAGAGGAATAGGCCTCTATGCCCTTCAAAGTGTCAAGATTTGGGATAACAAAGTATAAGTCATGTTCCTCTTGCACCAAAGTGTTCTCATGGGGGATGTTATGTTTGAGAGAAGAGTTGACCATCATTTTCAACGCTTCATCTCTAAAAGAGAGACCATTGAAGGAAGTGATTATGGTATCTTCTCCATGTACCAAGGATTCCTCATGAATAAGAGAAACTTTAGGAAAGGGATAAGCATGTTTCATTAGGGTCTCATCTCTATAAGGAAGGGTATTGGAATGACTAGAAGGTAAATTCTCATAAGGAGGATTGTCAATCATATCAACCTCTTGTAAAGCTTCATAAATGGGATTGTCAATCATCACAATTTCCTTATGAGGAATGAGTTTTAAGAGATGTAGATGATGATTTAATTGAGATAAATTCATCAAGGGCTTCATCTAACATATCAAAGTCACCGATACTAAATGACTCATCAAAGGCATGAGAATCTTGTAAAAAGAGATCCAACATGGTTGAATAAGCTTGCTTTCTTCAAGATCAGGGTTGATTTTTTTGTTTTTCTAATTTAAAAAACAAAAAATGCTTTGTCTAACTAATGCAATTAAATGATGTAATCTAATGAAATAAAGCATGCAATACACTAATGCAATGAAAGATACAACAATGCAAGTAAATCATTTTAATTTTAATTTTTTCTTTTTATAAATAAAATGAAATGATAATTATTTAAAGGTAAGAAATGAAGCAATGATGTGATTAACTAAGAAATGAAATTGCATTTAAGCAATGAATGAATACATCTAAATTTAAAAATGTGACACAAAATCATATATAAACTAAAAATTAGATGTGATGCAAATGCAAGAAGAGTCGGTTTCACCAAAATGTAGTGTGATGAAATAGGAATTGACTAGTTTAGCTATGTAAGAAAGCAATAAATATATTTCACACGGTCCTTACATTAAAGAGACATGAAAGTTAATAGATTCATCTCCAAGGAATGAACACTAATTGACTTCAAGTTTCTCCCTTTGAGGGGTTGAATTGGGTACTAAGAATATGAAAATTGAATGCTAGATCTAGGCTAAAGATGGAAATTTTATGTAAATGAACATGAAGAGGTAGTTGTCAATTAGATATGAAGCTATAACTATAGAGATAATATGAGAAAGATGATCAAAACTCATGGCTATAAATTGGGCCTAAAAAGTTGGGACAAAGTAGCTCCAAGAAAATCTATCATCGGACTGTCGGATGCTGATGAAATAAAATTTGCTCAAAATCTACCCTAGAAGTTTTTTGGGAAATTCATAAAAAAAAGTAGAATGAAATGTATCTATCCTCTGCTTTTTGTAATTGCAAAAAGTTGCTACACACACACATATCACAACTTTTTCTGTGTCTAAAATTTAGGACCTCACACTTACACTAAAACAAAACAAAAAATTATAGTACTATTATTTCAAGAGGCGTAAAATGTAATCACTACATTGAGAATCGTTCTCAAGTCTCAACTTTATGATCTATCGATTTTTACTTCCTTGCTATTTTGGGTTTTGTAACTACTTATTCCCAAATTTTAGTATCTCAATGATTCTAATAAGTGACATTTTGTTCTAACCTTTGTTTCTATTTGATGGATTTTTCAAAAGCCTCGTCTATGGTTATTGGATTAAAGTTATCAATCACTACTCCAAGTTGAGGTTGCAAATCCAAGGTGAATTTCCTAATCTAAAAATGCTCATTTGACTAGTATTGGGGTACATATTTAAGAAGATGAGAAATTTTTCCCAATACTTTAGACACCTAAAATTACCTTTTAATTAAATAAATATTTATTATTTATTTAATTAATTCACTAAGCCTCTTCTTTTTAATTTAAATAAATATTTATTATTTATTTAGGTCCCACCTCTTTCCTAAATTAAATAAATATTTCTATTTATTTACTTTATCTAGCCTTCCTCTATTAATTAAATAAATACTTTTAATTAGTTAATTCATTCATTACCTTTTCCTCTTTTAATCTTAACCCTCCAACTTAAGTGCAACTTGTTCACATGGATCACAATCTAAATTCATACACATGTGACAAGATGCATGTGAAGGTTAGTTTGGTTTATTTTATGTTATATGCATGCATTTATAGATCTCTATTGAGTTTCGTTGAATGCATTTGTAGATCTAGGGTTTGGTTGGCTTAGTTAGGGTTTACAACTAGGGTTCAAATTCAACATAAACATTGTGTAAGTATCATGCCTCCTTGGGTTAAGTTTATTAATTTAGTCCTTTTCCCATTGAAAAATAACTAAGGCAACCACCTCTTCCTAAAATGATGGAGGAATTCCTCCCATGTAACCTCCTCAGACAATAACTTCTTTTTAGTCATTTCATTGTCCCACGAGGTGGCCACTTAACCTATAAGCTGATAGGCTGCCCACATTAACTTTGTCTTTTTAGAAAGATTACAGAGATCAAAGTATTTTTCCCTCTATAATCCATGAATTTTCTCCATCACCTAGGGTCTTTCCATCAAACTTAGGCAACGTGACTTTTGTAAGATCCCTACCCAAACTCATCTATAATTCTACCCTAGTTAACTTTCCCTTGGTTTCCAGCTCTCCAGTCTTGTCCCTCATTTTTAAGCTTTTTGTTTTGATGTTGTCCTTAACAAATCCCCCAGATCTCCTGCTCTATATTTTCTATTCATTCACCATGTTGATTCAAAAGATAAATAAGCTATTCCATTCTCTCATTTAGACCATCACTACAACCACTATGAGTCGTATGCCTAGTATTAATTGCAATAATCTAAATTATCCTGCACCAAGGTTTACTTGTTTAGCATAGCGAACAAGGTTCTAATGTTATTATTCACTAGGTTTAAAAAGTAGATTGTATTTCCAATATAGTCTAAAATGCAACAAGATGAACACATATGTTTTCAACAAAAATAAAATCTCTTTATTTAGTTATTTGTATATTTACAAGAGAAATTTGCACATAGTTTTCACTACAACAAGGTTTACATATCATTATCAACACTAGAGTGTGATGCTTCTTTAGGGACTTCTTGCCCTTCAAAGTCAAATGGGAAAAAATAGAAAGTGGTGAATTCATGCAGTTTCCCCTCTTCTCCCTTCGCTTCTTTTCCTTTAGCAATGGTTTTGTCATCATGGTAATTTTCACGTCATCGTGAACAATTAATTGGACAGAAGGAACAAAAAATACTATTTTCTTTATAGATATAGGTGATGAAATATCTTTGATAACCAACAGACAACTGAGAGGGGGGGTGAATCAGTTGTCACAAAAAATTATACAATATAAACTTATTCTTAGATCTAATAATTAAGCATGAAAGCATAAATCAACAACACATCAAGAACACACATAACACCAAGATTTTTGACGTAAAAAACCCAGTCATGGGAAAAACCATGGTGGGAACCTACCCACAATATGATGATACCTTGTTAGAAGTATTAGAAATATTACAATGGGGAATGCACATGCATTCAGGCACACTATCTAGAGATCACTACTCAAAAACAACAAGGGCTACAACCCAGGGAAGACTCACTGTCTTACAAATAGATTCAGATCACATCTGGAAGATCATGAACTGAAAGATAGCATCTCCTTAATGCCTGATTACAGTTTTGGTTAAGCACATAACAACTTTCTTCTTTTCACTCTTCTTCTCTGCCTCTAAAAGATGTTTACATTCAATGCACATACATTATGATTCTCACACATTCACACATTCATTCTGATTCTCACACATTCACACATTCATTTACAAAGATATTACATTTATTTATACATGACATCAACCTTGTGAAGATCATCAAGGTCGGCTCAACACTCACCTCTCAATTAAGAAAAATATATCATAAGGCCATTTACTAACATATAGAAAAATTAAGAAAAATATATCATAAGGCCATTTACAAACATATAGAAAAATTAAGAAAATATATAATAATATTTTCAAATTTTATTCTGATCATTACTCCCCACTTGAAGAGCAATGGGCTCCATTGCATCAATACTCCAAATGAAATGAGGGAAACGGAGTTGAAGTTGCTCCTTGGTAACCCACTTTCCTTGTTGAGGTATCTGCCTTGCTCGAACCACTTTTTATAAATAAATTTGTTGTTGTTTGAGTGTTTTCACCATGGTGTCCACAATCTGATCACATTAGAATGGATAAGCTGCACTTGGATTCAATTCTGTAGTGGAAATTGTTTTTGCAACATCTAATAGTGGAGGAAGATATGGCTTCAAGAGTTCCTTCTGAATATGCAGCCACACCTTGTCCCAGACTTGAAAATTATGTGGAGTGCGATACTCATCATGTCTCCTTATATTTCTTATTGGTATGCTCCAAGATTTCATCATTTTTCTTTGCCAGAGGTAGTGTATACAGGGCTTACCTCTGGTATTCAGTATTTCTGCTCACCTAATTTGATTGTCACGCTGCGAGGTTTGGATTCATAGACACCATGGCGCTGGTACATATATGGTTGTCCCAACAAAACATCACAAACATCTAAAGGAGCCACATCACATATTACTTCATCTTTGAAAAGCTTTATAGAGTAGGAAATGCGACACTACTGGTGCACTTGGATATCTCTCCCTTGACTTACCCATCCCATAGAATAGGGTTGTGGATGTGCTGTTGTTTCAGATTCAATATTTTCACAATCTCTGTTGATATTAGGTTCTTTTGACTTCCATTATCAACAATAAAGTGTAGGGCTTCTCCTCCGACCCACATTTGTGAGTGAAACAATCTCTCCTCATCCTCCTAGGGCAATATCTTTGTAGTAGCTACCATTGCGTATGGATAATCCTCAATGACCTATTCATGACTTTCTTTTGGACAAGATTTTGCCACCTGAGGTTCTTCCTTGTCCTCATGTGTCTCCATCATTAAATTTTTTATGGTTCTGCAATATTTTGTGTTGTGAGAGGGACTCTTATGGAATTCACACCACATATTGTTCTCTTGTGTCTTCTTCATACCCCATGCCTTTTTCATTGGTGAATTGGGAGGAGATTCCTTGGAGCTCTTCCATCTGTTATTTGTGACGTTATCCCTCCTTCCTTTCTGCTTGAATTTCTCCTCAATTTTTGTAGCAAACTTACATGCACTAGGTAAACTCTCTATGTTCAGGAATTCCATTTTGGTTTGAATATACCTATGGAGTCCACTCTGATATTTTAAAACTCGGCGCTTCTCACAATCTTTGATGCCAAGTTTTGTTGTTAAAGCATGGAACAAATTAGTATATTCTTGAATAGTTTGGTCTCTTTTCTGTTGAAGCAATTGCCACTGCATATATTTATGTTCATATGTATCTATGGGAAAATATTCTTCCTTTATATGCTCCATGAATTCTCCCCATGTGGGTTTTTGATCAAAGATGAACGTAGTGCCCGTTTCTACTGCCTTGGTTGCTAACTTCACTTCCCAAGAATCTTTCACATGATTTTCAACTTTGAGAATAGCGAAAGTTATTTTGTCTTCATCTGAGAACTAGTTGATAGAGAAATATCTTTCCAGTTTTGAAACCCAGTCATCAACGACATCTGCATCAATCGTTCCTTGAAAGGTGGGTATATCGAAATTCACTTGCACCTTGAATGGTGTATACCCTGTGAATGGTGGGTTTGCAAGTGACCCACGAATTTCCAGCATCTGCTTGAACTGCTCCATCATTTCTTCTCGTTGTTTTGTTAATGCATCTGCAACCAATGCTTTAATGTCTTCATCGGTCTGCAACTTAGCCATCTGCGATCGTGTGCGTCTCAAAGGAAGGTGTCTAAAGGATTCCTTGTTTCAAACCCCAATCTTTGATATGTTGATCACGCGTGATATGACATACAGGAGCGAACTTGCTCTGATACCACTGATCCGAATTATGGATTCAGATGACAACACCTAAGTGAGAACCTGCGGTGTTGTGGATGAATAAGATAATACAGAATTGAAGCAAGCCAAAAAGTAATCTATTCCATTCAAAAATCCAACATATAGAAGTTCATGAGATTCCAAGGGTCACAAAGACCCCTTGAGAATCGAAGTCCAACAGTCACATTTGTTTATTACATAATAAAATCTAAAACTATGTAATTTTTCAAAAAAACTATATAAAATTTGTCCTAACTTTAACTAGGCATAACTTTTTGCACGGGACTCGAAATAACGAGCCGTTTAACTTGTTAGAAAGGTCTCCAAGAGTTGTAGACGAGCTTTTGGCATGCTTTTTTGCTGCTTGCAAGGGCTAAAATGCCCTGAAAGACTTCAAAAATGCCATTTACTAACATATAGAAAAATTAAGAAAATATATAATAATATTTTCAAATTTTATTCTGATCAACACCTTAATAACCTAAGAAATATGTAGGTTACTGTCATCACTTATATGATGCAGAAAAAATATCAAGAGCATACATTAAGATGGTTCAAAGGTCAATGGGATTAATTTTTTAGGCCTAAGAAAACCAATACCGTTCCCCGATAGTCGAAGCCAAGAGCAGTTTTGAGCATGTTGAGCCTGAAAGCATTCCATGGAGGATATTTGAAGAAAATCTCTGGAAAGAGGGATCTATACAGCACTGCCTTTTGGTGGCTGAATGTGTCGAATGAGTACTTTCCATGGTACTTCCCTAACCCACTTTCTCCCACCCCTCCAAATGGCAAACCATCAAGAGCAAACTGCAATTTGAAAACATTTATTAGTGATATTTTTTTTTTTGAAACATCTATCTAGTCATCAAGAGGTATCATGGCATCTATGGATTGATGTTGATTGAAATTTTAATTTATCATCAATGGAGATCATTTATAATTTTTTCACTGTACAATCGTATCAAATGAATAACAACAATTCTCATCCACGATATATATCAAAACTTCAATTATATAATATATAACCATCCGTACCATAATACATCCTTATGACTTTCAATAGCAAAAATAGAAAAATTGCAAAAAAAAAACTAGTGTTTCCCTGAAGACCAGTGTTGTTGAATACTAAGCTCCCTGAGGATGTCTCATTCAAAAGTCTTTTCCTAAGCTTTTCTCTGTTTGTGAAAAGATAGATGGCCGGTGGCTTTGGCCTTGAATTGATGAACTCTATGGAGTCTTCAATGCTTTTCAACTGTCAGTTGATTAAGTCATATAAGAGCACTGAAAAAAATGAATGAATGTAAACAACTTGCATGCTATTTGTTATTTAGGGTTCTGTTTATTCAAATTGTCTAATAACTATGAGACATGGAAAAAAATGTATAACAGGAAGTTGATGATTAATGTTAAAAATATATATGATTTTGAATATTAATGAAACAAAGTAAGTTGAATCTTGAATTGTAATTTCAACCTTAATCATATCAGAAATTTTAACATCAAATATTTATATTATCTTAATATTTAAGAAAATAATTAAATAATATATCTGAATTAGATTATTTACAATGAATAATAAATATTATTAAAAATCTATGCACTGGTTTTCTATTTAATTTGTTTTGTATATAAGTTTTAAAAAATAAAATTCAGGAGGTTTGCAGGAGTGGTGCTAGAAGGGGTCGTCGTGGGTCTGGTTGTGGCCGTCTTAGGAGCAGAGGTCGTGGGATAGTGAGAAATGTTACTCCTCAACCAGAAATCTCCAATGATCCTGTGAGCTAGGTTTCTAATTAAGCTCTGTTTTAAAGATACTTGTTGCTTTTTCTAGACTCCCATAAGATCAATTTTGGCTTTTTATTTTAGTAAAATCTTTGGCAGTAGAGAATCTGCCACTCAGACTTTCTATAGTTTTTTATGACCTTAGACTGCAAAATTTGATAGATTTTGGATGGATAGAATATGTTGTTGATAGACTGTAATTATGCATAATTAATATAAATCTCGTCTCTGACTTTACTGATAAAAAAAAAAAAGAATTCAAAAATACATTAAAATAATTAATTTATCAAATATTTAAAAATTAAATAAATAAAAAATTAAAAAATAAGTAAAATTATGAAAAATAATGAACAATAATTAATTATAAAGCTTACATACAAAAATATTTTAAATCTATATATCTAATATTCAAATGAAAAAAAGGATTTGTTAGATACCATTATTAGACTCTTTTATTGGATTCGGCCTTCCTTCTATTAACCTGTTTTGGGTTTGTTGGCCTTTTTTGACCATACATTATGTGTTAATTATTTTTAGTTCTATTATCATAAAAATTGTTATTACAGTAGTTGATGATGTTGGAACTATTTAGTTATCTCATTATTCGTCATTCGACATTATAATTGTATTTATACATATATGCTAAAAAATAGATCTTTTTAAAAAATATCATTTATTATTAATTAAAAAATCATATTTAATAATAATCTTATTTTTAATATACACCTTATCGCCTTGGACCCATTACCTATCCCAAAAAAAATTAAAAAAAACTTTTTTTAAATTTAAATTAACATATACTTTATAACAAAAATAAATAAATAAAAAAATAAAAAAATAAATAAAAAATAAAAAATAAAAAATAAAAAATAAAAAAATAAAAATAATAATAATAATAATAATAATAATAATATTATCTTAAAAAAATTACATCTTTCTAATACAATATATTATTTTCTTATAATTAATATTTATAATTTATTAATAATTCATCAAATTTAAAAATTGCAAAATAAAATAAAAATTCAAAACTGTGTTCAAACTATCAAATTCTAAACCTCTTTAAAACAGAAAGAAATGATTCTAAAATATAATATAATTATAAATTAGGAAAAGAGACCGTTCACAACTATCGAATTCCAAACCTGCATAAAACAACCTAAACAATTAGTACTAAAATTCAAAGATTATAAAATTGTCCATAGACTACCAAATTCCAGGCCTGCTTTAAAAAAACACTCTAATGGCAGAAAGCAATGGTCCTAAAATTTCATGGCTTATTACTACGTTCATTAAAATTGTCAGGTTATTCAGGCTTTGGAGGTTACAAATGCCCAGCCAAAAGGCATTTTTGTTGTTTATTAAGTAAATCTCTGGATAACTCACAACTCTAAACAGAGAAAAAAACCAAAAGACATACTGTGATGACAGGAAGCAGGGGTCCGAAAATTTCCTCGTTCATTATGTCTGACGTCAATGGCGGATTAAGCAGAATTGTTGGCTGCACATAGCTGAAAAATAGATGCAAAATGCAAAGATTATGTAGAAATTAATCTACCCCCAAATAGAGACTTCATTTAACTTGAAAATTAAGGGTTGATGCACTCACAATCTCTTCTCATCATGTCTGCCACCGTAGACTATGGTATTTGCAATAGATGGATCTTGCAGGTACTTTGTAAGCCTCAAAAAATGGTTTTTGTTGCCAATTCTTGAGAGATCACTACTTTTGCTGGGATCCTCTCCATAAAACTTTTTGATCGTCTTCTTCAGGGAATCAACCTGTTATTTGAGCCACTTGATGTGAGAATCAGAAGCCACAATGTGAATGTGCATTGTGAATGAATAGCCAGAGAAGGCTCTGGTCCCTACCAGAGCAGCAGCAATTTCTTCTTGCACAAGAATGTAGTCAGGGGAGACGCATGCTTGTCCATTGCATAACATCCATTTGCCAAAGACTATTCGCTTTGCTGTCACCTGCATCACTTTCTCATTACTTTACATTTCACACACAAATTGCATATCTCAACAACTTCTTATCTAAATAATTACCAGCAAATCATCATTGCTATGCATGCGATCAACTATTGTGGGGCATTTTCCACCTAATTCCAGAGTAACTGGCGTACGATGTTTTGCAGCTGCAGTCATTACAATTCGCCCAATGCGTGCACTGCCTGCAAATTTTGCCAACAATTGTGAAGTATTTATACATAAAACCTCAAATTTTCACAGTACATAAGATTCAATTGAAGTGCTTCCAAAAAAAACCCTGTATTCAACTATTATACCCAATTTCAGATTAGTCTTGAGGCAAATAAGAGATTGCTGATTTGCTTAATAACCTATTTAACAAACTCTCCCTGCATTTGACATAGGGATTCATTGTGTTGGTCAAAGAGAGATCGATAGTTCAGTTAGTTTGTAGAGCATTCTAATAGCAAATGAAAAGTCTTGGGTTCAAATGATCTGTAATTCTAAATGGAATATCAAAGTCATATTAGGAGTCCGCTTAAAGTGAGGCGTTGGAAACAAGCTACACCCAGATCCATGATGGGCTGACCAAAAAAGCCAATAGCTCAGTTGATAGAGTACTCCAGCAACAAATGAAAGGTTGTAGGAATGAATCCTCGCTGATCCATATGATCTGTAGCTCAATGTTTGAGACTAATCTAGAAATCCTTAATTTCTCATCCAATTAATAAATTATAGTGTGAATGAAGATGGTTTTTTTTGAGAAGCTCTTCACCTAGATGCTTAGGGAAAGGGCTTCTCAAAAAAACCCACCTAGATGCTTAGGGAAAGAGCTTCTCAAAAAAACCATCTTCAATCACACTAAAAAAATCTCACAAAGAACTGGTTAAAAAGAGGCCGTAATTCAGTTGATACAGCACTCGACCAGTAAACGAAAGATTCGGAGTTCAAATCCTAACTGATTTATATGAACTGTAATTCTTGAACTAATCTACATATATCCTAAATTTTTCATCCAATTAAAAGATTATTAGATGTGATTAAAGACGGAAAATGTGTGTTTCTCACAATCAGTGTAAGGTGTAAGAGCTCAATAAGTTCAGATATTTTCGGTAGGTGATTTATTATGTTTTATTTTTGTTGGGTGATACATTATAAGGGCTAAACTGCACTGAATGAGTCCAATATGAATCGGGGTTAGTCATACTTGTATACATCTAGCTTCACATTAGCTGAGTCCTATAAGCCCACACAAAAGTTGGGCATAAAAAGATTTTTGTATTTCGGGCTGGAATATATCAAAATTCATACAGAACATGAGTTGGGTTTGGCCATATTCCCATGTAAGCATAAATATTAAATGGGTGTAACTGGTCATATATTCTACATTTGGTTAAATAGGAATTAGGCACAGAGAGGACTGCACAAAGAACACCACTGATCAGATTCAAACATAGCATATAGTTAGGAAGAAGTAATGTTTCACAGCTCACCAAACCTACCAGTGAAAAATATCTTGTCCCACTTTAGCTCCAGCAATTTAGCACACTCCTCAGGGCCACCTTGAACAACTCTAATCATACTGTTATCCAAGTACTTGGGAATAAGATATGCAAGGAGATCTGATGTAGCAGCAGCCATTTCCGAGGGCTTTAAAACCACAGCATTTCCAGCTGCAATGGTCCCTACCAGTGGCTCTAAAGCCAGATCTACATAACATAAAACAAAATATACAGAAGTACAGGTATACCACTAATTCTGGGTCAATAATGGCTGAGCTAAAACAAGACTTACTGAAAGGAAAATTCCATGTAGTGAATATTAAAACTACACCAAGGGGCTCTGCAATCAGTGAGGCTGAACCATAGAATGCTATAAGTGGCAGAGAAACCTGCCTCATAAAAGCAACCAAAACAAGTGACAAACATCCTCAATATCTCATTCTATCCACAAAAAACAATTCAAATTTCTATCCAAACAAACATCTGGTCAGAAGCAATAAAATCTATCCATTTGAATACATGAAAACTAAGATCAGAACATAACCTCGTCTTTGTATGCCTCAGTTTGACTCTTGCCCAAATCAGTATGAAGCGCATCCAATATTTCTTCTTCATTTTCAACAACTAACTTGAGAATAGCTTCAAGTTGGTTTCTCCTCCAATTCATGCACACAGTCTTTCCGCCATTGAAACTGGATTTCATTTCTTCTGAAATTTTTCGCAAATCCATGAGTGATGGGCAGTGAGAACTAGGTAATCCTATGCTATACTCAACTGAATTGAAGAGTTCAAAAAGTTGGTCAATTTTTGCAGAACGATACAGTGAATAGTTAATATGTTTGGTGAAAGAATGCTTCATTTTTTCCAAAATCGTGTTTGGTTCTGAATATTAATTAAATAATAATTATAATCAGATGGGCATCCAGTACACGCAGGATAGAGAATACTTAAAATAGATAGGTGTCATTATTTGTTGTAGACGTATAAAAATGACCATATTTCTAAATGAATATTTTATGTTCATTTCTCTATTTAATTAAATCCAATTTAATTAAATTATCCACATTCTTCTATTTTATTAAGTAAATTACTCAATTTATTTAAATAAAATTCACTATACCATTTAATGAATAAATCACTTTATTCAATTAAATCCCCCCTAGCCACTTTTAATTAAATAGTTATCCTAAATTGAATAGATCTAATTTATTTAATTTCCCCAAATTGCAACCAAATTGAATTAAATTACTTTATTTCAATTAAATCCTATTATCCTTCCATCCACTTGCAAAATCCCAAACCCCTTTCTAATCCCTTCTAGAATTTTCTAATCGCTTCTAATTAATCTAACCCCTCCTCTAAAACACCAAACCCTAGCCTAACAATAAACAAAGATCCACCATAACCTAAGACTAAAATGGATTCAACCACCAAACCCTAGCCTAACAATGAACAAAGATCCACCATAACATATAAAGATAACCTAAGACAATGCAAAATAACTCAAAATCATAAAGATTATACCATCACATGTCCAATAGGGTTTTGATCTCCATTCTTCCTATCTCCATTGATCTTGTTTGATATGCTTGCTCTCAGATTTTTGTATGCACAAGAGCTCAATAAAGAACGGAATGTGGTTGCAAGTGGAATTGTAGTGTAGCCAAGTTGCATGAAAGATCATTAGCATGAGTGATTAGGGTATGTCATTAGGCATTAGGGTTTGACAATGAAGAAAGCATCTCCTTAAATAGAAGACACAATAGGAAATGGAGGGTTAAGATTGAGAGGTGTAAAAAGAGAGGTCGGCTAGGATTAGAGGGTAGGTATGAGAAATACCAAAATAATGAAAGAGGTAGGTAGTGTAGGAATTAAGAGATGAATGACATGTGTCATGTGTAGAAAAAGATAATGAATTAATTAAATAAATAAAGATTTATTTAATTAATAGAAGAAGTAAGACAATTAAATAAATAAAATATTTATTTAATTTAGGAAAGGGATAATTTAAATAAATAAATGTATTTATTTAAATGAGAAATAAGGCTAGAAGAGGATAAATGAATTAATTAAATAAATAAAGATTTATTTAATTAATAGAAGAATTAGGCTTAGATAATTAAATAAATAAAATATTTATTTAATAAAATATTTATTTAATTAGACATGACAATTTTAGGTGTCTACATTTTGCCCCTCTTTGAGACAATGCGGCTTGTCGCATTGTTTCAAAGAAAATAAGATGAACTGATACAGAGTTGCCCTAGTATGGGAATTATATGCCCCCTCGAGAGATTGGATGAAAATGTCTGAAAAGATTGCAGACAATCTCTCGATAAGAAAGATGGGATAGAATGGGTCGAGCGAATAAAGTGACAGAGTCACGGGATGAAGAAGACTGACTCGGGAAAATGAAGACAAGGGCTAGGGTAGGCTATAAGATAGGCCACGGGCAAAAGACATCCTCATTGTCATCCACACCCTTAGAAGATCATAGTGCAGAGCGAGAAAAGAGCAGCAGCAGTCAGCAGCGATGGCATCCATTCATAGATTCGACCGTGTTCGCCGATTCCAGCGACCAGCCGATGCAGGAGAGCCGGTAAGTACCCGAAAACCTCCTCATACTTTCACGCATTTCGAGTTTTGTCATAAATGCATGTTTAGTAGCAATAAATGCGCTAGGAATAGGATAGTTTAAATATGCAAAAACGCGCAACCGCGTCTGTGTCGGGTCCAGGCGCGTCTGTGCCTGGAACCGCGTTTGTGTTGAATGCGGAAGCGTTTGTGAAATGTAGAAGCGTCTGTGTACTGTAGAGGCATTTATGTCATGTAGGGACGTCTGTGTTCCCTGGCCGCGTTTGTGCATGGTATAGGCACGTTTGTGTTCAAAAAACGCGTCTGTGTTGCAGAAGCGCGTTTATGCAGTCTAGAAGCGCGTTTATGTGTTAAAAGTGCGTTTGTGTGTTAAAATGCATGGTTTTAGTCTTTTAGGTCAAACCAGCAATTCTGTGATGAACATACACTGTCGATTGGATAAGCTGTTGAGAGGATACACTCAAGCAGGTCCTCTAGGAAGAGTAGAATAGATCAAGGCACTTTGTGATGAACAGGGAGCACCAAGATAGGCAGCACTTTGTGATGAACAGGGAGTGCGAATGTGAGTGACACTTTGTGATGAACAGGGAATGTCACACACGTAGTACTTTGTGATGAACAGGGAGCACTACTAGGGTAGATAGCAACACTTTGTGATGAACAGTGAGTGTCACTAGGAGAGATAACCAGATGCATTTAGGTAGCAAGTAGCATTTTGTGATAAACAGTGAATGCCACGATAACTGACAAAATTGATTGTGTGACTGCAGGAGTATTTGCCGATGTTAGAGTCACGGGAGAGATTCCCGTCGACTCAGAGGTTGCGACTAGAGTTGTCGATCCAGGACAGGATATCCATTGAGGAGATGGGGCTGACACGTGCTATTTGTGCCTGAGTTTCGGGCAAACATGGGTTTGCTGACTGCGTTGGCTGAGAGATGGCACTCTGAGACGTGCACGTTTCATCTGCCGATGGGTGAGATGACAGTTACGTTAGAGGATGTCTACAGGATACTGCATATCCCTATTGATGGAGAGTTGATTCCCTATGACCGTGACGGTGACAGGGAGGCATTGAGACGGGTGTTTCAGGATCCCGGTTTGGAGATGCGAGCAGGTCATGTAGCCTGGGATACCATGACTGCCACAGGTTTAGCATTGCCGACAGTTATTGGGGGAGCTATCAGTGGGTATTTGTGTCCGGACAGAGCCACACGAGGATTGGCAGTGGGCTGGGGAGGGGCATTGGAGACACTGATGACAGAGCACACTAGGTATGCCTGGGGGCCATGTGTCCTGGCACATTTATATTATGAGCTGCATCAGTTTGTGTACCACGGATCAGTGGGTTTGGGCTGCGGCGTGACTCTCTTGCAGGTGTGGGCTTATGAGCACCTTCCCATCACACGACCCATTCATTTCAGAGGCAGAGGACAGGGACGGAGCTTCGTGCACTTGTACGACATGATTACTTCCCAGCCTCGGATTGGTAGATTGGAGCATTGGAGGCGCGTCATAGATGACATAGACATGGTCATCTGGAGGCCGTACCTGGGGTGCGAGGAGTGGGATGACGACGCATTGGAGCTACCCTATGCCTTCAGGAGCAGGTATCTGATTGGGCGGACGCCCTATATTCTAGAGAGGCAGCTTGTTGATAGGGTGTGGAGGCAGTTTGGGCGGATCCAGCGGATGCCACGGGTCTCGGGCATGTATGCCCGTACGGTCAGAGATCAGGTGCAGTTTGGGCCGCTATTATCATATGATCAGGCGGTGACACAGCTAGCAGAGATGATGCCGATGCCCTGGGACATGTGGCCAGAGGTAGATGATGCAGGAATGGACGCAGAGTACTCTGCGTATTGGGCAGAGCATCCGTTTCCCAGGTTGACAGATCCGGCAGAGCCATTGGAGGGAGAGGGTGGAGGAGATGATGATGATGGTGGAGGGGATGGAGGTAGGGGATGGAGGTAGGGGCCGGCGGAGGCGGAGGGGAGTGGTGGGAGAGAGGCGAGTAGCACCTCGGAGGGAGGGAGGACAGGAGAGAGCAGCTCCGGTGGTGAGGGGTCGCGATGGAGTGCCCCTACAGGTACCAGCAGCACAGGGTCCTGGACAGGGACCTAGACAGGTGCAGGCAGAGGGACAGAGACAGGTACAGCCACAGGTACCTAGACAGGCACAGGGACAGGTGCAGGCAGAGGCACAGGGACAGGCACCTGCAGGGGATGAGCCACAGGTAGAGGCTGAGAGCGGAGATTCTGAGGAGGATGAGGTGTTGAGGCTACGAGAGATCTGCCAGGGCCAAGCAGATGAGATTGAGGATTTGGTGCGGGAGAGAGATCACCTCAGGATTAGGGTCAGAGACACAGAGCGGGAGAGGGATCAGGCCATCCAGAGATACACAGAGGCTGAGACAGCTCTGAGGGCAGGGAGGCGGGCAGCAGAGGATGCAGGGGCAGGCTACGCATATGTCTTGCGAGCCGGAGAGGAGATCGCCTACTGGAGGGATCTATACTATGCAGTCGTGCCAGCAGATCAGCGGGCTAGGAGCTTCCATAGATCGTCGCGCACAGCGACGGCTACGAGAGGGAGTCGCAGGAGACAGGCATCCAGCGGTGGGGTCATGGGGCCTCCACCACCACCAGAGAGACAAGGGGATCCTGGAGCGGGTCCATCTATAGCTCAGACTCCGTCGAGGCCAGGCGGCTCCGAGGGAGGGAGTTCCTCATAGCTATAGTAGGCTTCCATTGTATCAGTATATGTATCACTTCTTGTATTGTAGACACCTGCGGGTGATTTTTTTGTAGCCATATGATTCTTTTGACATCATTGTATCATGACACATTTTGATTATATATGAGAGATGATCCATTTTACGGCAGCTATATGCATGTGTACCTTATGTGATGAAATGTTCTTATGTGATGCTTATGATATGGATGCTTATATGATGCAATGCAATATATTTTTGTTCTTTTATGTTGTATATGTGATGCATGATGCAAATGTGAATGTATGTGATGCAAATGAATATGATAATGCAAATGATTATTTACATAATGAAAATGTGAGATGTGCTAACATGTGTTGTATGCAGGATGTGATGCAATTGTGATATCTATATGTATGTGTGAAATGCTTATATGTGGTGATGTAGGTGTAACTATATGAAATGCAAATGTTTTTGGTGTGTCATTATACTCAGTCATGTGATAGCGGGCTACACGGACTTGAGAAGGACAATGGAAGTCAATCAAGAAAGGGGGATGGAAGACAGAAAATATGAACGTGAAAGAGCTTCTTGTGCGTTATCATCATTGAGCTTTATTATGGCAGAATAGGTTATGACAATCGAGGCATATGTTCGACCCAGAAAGTCATTGTACCTGTTTGCATGGAGATAAAACAGTCACAAACAAGGAATGCCCCAGTTCATACTAGACTCACAGTGTCCTCATATCCTTGGACAAGTCATAGCATTACTAAGAGACAATCCATAGACAACAAAAGAAAATGGGTGACGATACCCCATCCTCGCCTTTCTAGTCAAAGACATCCTAGAGATAGAATCTCTAGTCAAAGACATCCTGGAAAAGCTAAAAGACATGTCACCAAAAAGATAAAATCAAAAGAAAACCAAGACTCGACACCAACATCCACTGTAGTCCTCAAGTTTAGTGTCTCTTGTCACTTGTTTAAGTCTTATTCGATTGTGGTCACAATGTTCACTTTCACAAAAATGATAGATAGCACTGAACCATATGTTGTCTGAGTCTGTTGAAAGATTTGATTTATTGAAGCCCATTGTTGCTCCTGTGTCTCATTTGAAACTGTTTGAATCCATGAAACTGATACCTTATTGCGGAGAAGGCGGAACTTTATTGCGGATCTGTGATGCAAATGTTGCTTTATTGCGGATTATGCGTAGATAGACTGAAAGAAGCTGGCAAAAACTGTACTCCTCGAAACATGTGATGTTCTCAGTTCCACACCCATCACTAGACGTAGGATTTGCCTTAGCCACAGATAAGATCTGATTTATTATGGATGGAAAGGGAGTGAAAAGGGAGGGTTATGGATGGCTAACCAATCTTAGGTAGATCAATAACAAGCCATGATGGGAATGGTTAAGTTTATTATGGATGAATTGGTCGTGAGTGTGTGCAAAGTGAAAGGATGAAAGTGAATCCTGAAGGAGGGAGGAGCAAAGTCCCTACGCATGGCGCTGGTGACCCAGTTTTCACCATGGTACTTGCCCAGGGCGCCACCAAAGTGGTTTTCACCGTTGGACGAAATTATTTCTCTTTACTTTTTTTTTTTTTTTTTTGATTTTTTCAATTTTTTTGTTGTCACAAGGCGCCTGTTTGCCAGGTTTTCACCAAGTAACGATTTTTTTGTTTTATAATTTTTTTTGTATTTTTGAAATTTTTTGATTTTTTTGTATTTTTGAATTAGAATGTTCCGAAGAGCTTATGTGTAGAATCTGCGAAGGTGCATGCTGTTGATAGGATCCTCCAAGGGTTCACCTTCTGTAGTTGAGAGCTGATATGCCCCAGATCCATATACTGTTGTGATGATGTAAGGACCAAGCCAGTTGGGTTCAAATTTGCCCTTCTTATCTCTATCTTGTTGATTCTTGGGGTTCTCTCTGAGGACTAAGTCACCTACCTCAAATGTGCGAGGCTTGACCTTGTGATTGTAACTGCGACTCATTCTTTGTTGGTAAGCCTTGAGATGATTAAAAGCAGTGTGTCTTCGTTCCTCCAGCAATTCGAATTCTTGTAAGCGAGAGACCCTGTAGTCTTCATCGTTGATTATGTTTCTTAAAGAGACCCATAAAGAAGGTAGCTCGACCTTAATAGGCAAGATGGCTTCAGTGCCGTAGACAAGTGAGTAGGGTGTAGCTCCTGTAGGTGTGCAGACACTTGTGCGGTAGGCCCAAAGTGCAGGATTGAGTTAGACATGCCAGTTACGGCCAGCGTCATCGACTGTCTTTTTAAGGATTTTGAGAATTGTTTTATTAGATGCCTCAGCTTGGCCATTACCTTGGGGGTAATATGGTGTGGAGAAACAGTGAGAGATATGGAAGCGCTCACAGAGTTCATGAACATCCTGATTCTTGAAAGGACGCCCGTTATCGGTAATAATGGAAGTAGGAATCCCGTATCGGCAAATGATGTAGTTCAAGATGAAGGTAGCAATTTGTTTCCCAGTAACTTGTGTGAGAGGCACGGCTTCAATCCACTTTGTGAAATACTCTGTGGCTGTGATAATGAATTTATGTCCATTGGAAGAAGGAGGGTGAATCTTGCCTATGAGATCGAGTCCCCACTGACAAAAGGGCCAAGGAGATGCAAGTGGTTGTAGTTCCTGTGCTGGTGCATGTATAAGGTCTCCATGAATTTGACACTGCTTACACTTCTTGACAAACTGATATGCATCTTTTTCCATAGTAGGCCAGTAGTATCCAGTCCTGATGAGTTTCTTGGCCAAGGTAGGACCACTAGTATGCGGACCACATATCCCTTCGTGCACTTCTCGTAACGCAATCTGAGCTTCGTCACTCTCTAAACATCTAAGAAGGGTGCCATCTAGACCTCGTCGCTATAGGATATCAGCTAGGATAACGTATCGGGAGGATTGGCGAATGAAAGTGCGGCGTTGGTTGTTCGATAGATCGGGAGGTAAGATATTGTCGCGAAGGTATGTGAATATGGAACCATATAATTGGGATTCAGGACCAACAACACATATCATTTCTGTAGGAGTGATATCATATGACGGAATCAGCAGGTTGTCAACCAGGAACTCATAGCGAGTCTCATTTTGCGGTAGATCAATGAGCGAAGCAATTGTAGCCATGGCATCAGCAGCACGATTCTGTTCTCTGGGTATCTGCTCAAACTCTATCTTTGCAAAGTGTTGTTTCAGATCATCTACCAGTTGTTTATAAGGCATTAGCTTTTCATCTTTTGTTTGATAATCATCAGTTACTTGACGGATGACAAGTTGAGAATTGCCAAAAACACGAAGCTCTTGGATCTTCCACTGAACTGCAATTCTTAGCCCAGTTGTTAATGCCTCGTATTCCGCTATATTGTTGGTGCAAGGAAATGATAAGCAGTATGACTTTGGTATAGAATCACCTTGGGGAGTTATAAAAAGTATACCTGCTCCTGCCCCATGCTGTGTGTATGAGCCGTCAAAATATAATTGCCATGGCTTTGCAGGTGATATCGTTAGAATGGACTCATCTGGAAATTCTGACTGTAGAGGAACATCATCTATCATGGGAGCATCTGCCAATTGATCTGCAATTGCTTGTCCTTTTATAGCTTTTCTGTCCACGTATTCAATGTCAAATTCACTCAAGATCATTACCCACTTGACTAGCCGCCCAGTAAGTGTAGCTTTGTTGAGAAGATATTTTAGTGGATCAATTCTGGCAATCAACCTAGTCTTGTGAGTGAGCATATAATGTCGTAATTTTTGTGAAGCGAAGACCACAGCGAGACATGCACGCTCAATTGGTGTATAGTTCAGCTCATATCCCACCAATGTGCGACTGATATAGTAGACCGCTTTTTCCTTGCCGTCAGGTATTTGCTGTGCTAAAAGTGCCCCCAGTGCTGTTGGAGTAGCTGATATGTAAAGTAGCAATGGTTGATCTGGAATTGGTGGCATCAAAACTAGCGGGTTCAAAAGATAGTCTTTAAGTGCCTGAAAAGTCTGTTGACAGTTCTCATCCCATTTGAACTTGATGTTTTTGTGTAGCAGGTGCTGGAAAGGATTGCACTTATCTGCAAGTTGTGCTATGAATCTTCGTATGGACTGGAGTCTCCCTTATAAGGACCGAAGTTGACTGATATTCTTGGGTGGCGGCATGTCCAAAATAGCCTTGACCTTTGCTGGATCAGCTTCTATTCCTCTTTTAAACACAATGAATCCTAGGAGCTTCTCGGAGGTTACTCCAAAGACACATTTCTTACGATTTAGTCTTACCTTGTACTTTTCCAACCGATCAAAAGCAACTGAAAGTATGTCCAAGTGTGTATTTCTGTCTATTGATTTAACCAAAAGATCGTCAACATAATCTTCCACGGTTATGTGCATGAGATCATGGAAGATAGTAGTCATAGCTCATTGATACGTGACACCTGCATTTTTCAGCCCAAAGGGCATGACATTCCAGCAGAAGGTTCCCCATGGACAAGTAAATGATGTTTTATGTTGATCTTCGGGTGCTATCCTGATTTGATTATATCCAGAAAATCCGTCCATTAAAGATAACATCTCATGGCCTGCTGTGAGATCAACAATTAAATCAATGTTTGGTAATGGGAAATCGTCCTTTGGACAAGCCTTGTTGATATCCCTGAAGTCTGTACATATTCGGATGCTGCGATCTGGTTTGCTAACAGGTACTAAGTTGGAAATCCATTCGGGATAATCAATTGGGCGTATGAATCCGACATCCAGTAATTTCTCCAGCTCTGCCTTGACTAATAATGCCACTTGTGGGTGCATTTTCCTCAATTTCTGTTTTACTGGTTTTGCCCCAGGTTTGACTGTTAAATGATGCATTACTAAATCCGGATCCAGTCCAGGCATATTAGCATAAGACCATGCGAAGTTGATTTGTCGTTCCTTAAAGAAGCCTATGAATTTTGCTCTCTCGGCCTCTGTCAATGATTGAGCCAAAAATATGTTGTGTGGAACCTCTGTTGTACCAATGTTTGTCTTTATAGTCTCCTCTACCAACATGGATGATTTTTCCTCGTATGATGCTGGGAGAATGTCAAGCCTTCCATCTTCGGGCGCCTCAGAGAGGTTTTCACCCTCAGATACGTCCTTTCTTTTTACTTTTTCGGAGTTAGATAGCGCCACAGTGTGGTTTTCGCCATAAGACCCTTGTTTTGTTTTTATTTTCACATTTTTGCGACTAGAAGGCCCGACACCCTCACCAAAGTATGCTATGTTGTTGAGCTCTATGGCATATCCTATTTTGTGGTCTCCAGGGGGAAGATCATCTCGAATGCCAAGGTAGTCGATAATAGCTTCATCATTTTGAAATGTATCAAATTGTGCTGGTCCTTCATGATCCCAGTCAATGAGTTGGGGGTGAACAAGGGGAAGGTCTTTAGTGTTTTTAGAGTCCGCAAGGCTAATAGTGAAGATGTGGTTATATTCAGGTATGTCCAGATAGTCATCGAGGTCGTCAATGGCACTCTCCTCATCAGTTTCGATCGTGAGCGAATCCAAATTGTCGTTACTAGTAGCACCCTCAGGGACAGGTGTCCTCATCCTATGTGATCTTGACCTAGGGCCTTGAAACGACGACTATGTGGGATCCTCATGGGTCGGTTCCTGACCAACTCTGAATTTCTTGTAAAACTCCTCCTCCTCTATAAGTTCCTCTGGTTCTCTAAATGTCTCGTTGAGCTCATAGTCGCTGGAGGATTTGTCTGAACCCCATTCCCATTCGTTGGAATCTGTAGAATAGTCATCTTCTTGTTGAACTTCAGCCACTTTGACTCGCCATATCTGTTTTGTTCTTTTATTGTGAATCTTGTGATTTAGAAAACCAAGCCCCTTGGAGCGTTCCCTTCTTGTAGTTAGCTCAGGTTGTAAAGGCTCCATGACACCTTCTTTGCGTAGTCCAAGAGGACTTTTTCCATCATACCCGAATCTTTGCAGAATTTTGAAACCTTTGCCATAGTTCTCACAGGGTATTATAATTTTATCATGTGTATCCTCTTCAGTGTCCTTATATAGCATTTTATATAAATTTTCTTCCTCTAGTTTGCCCCATTTTTGAAAGATGGTAGGATCCCATTTGAGTAGCATGATGGAGATTTGCTTATTAGGATGTGGCCTCCCATATTCCTTGGGGGAGTTCATGACTTGTCGTAAGAACATTGTTTGATTCAGAGTGTATTCTCCCATGCCTTTGTCTTGAAACTTGGCTCTAAGTTCACCTTGTTTGGATGTCGAGGGCTTTAATGACTCAGGATCAATAAATGCTGAAGAAGGAGTAGCCTCACGATTGCTGGGAATGATAGTCTCAGTATGTGATCTCAAGTTATTGCAATATATGAATGGATTTGGATCACCATTGATCGTTACCTCGACTCCATTATGAGGAAACTTAATGCATTGGTGGTATGTTGATGGGACTGCCCTCATTTCATGAATCCACGGATGTCCTAGCAATATGTTGTACGTGAGGTCTAGATCCAGGACTTGACAAACCACGTCCTTTGTGACTGGCCCTATTCTTAGTGGTAAGATGACCGTGCCCTTGGACGAACACTCTTCATCATCATAAGCCTTAATAGTGATTTGGTTTGTAGAATTTACAGCTTTGTCAGAATATCCCAATTGTCTGATGGTGCTCAATGTACAAATATTAAGACCTGCTCCTCCATCTATCAGGACTCGTTTTATTCGGTGTTTATGTATGAAGGCTTCAATATGTAGAGGTGCATTATGAGGCTGACTTATGGAGGCGTCATCGGCTTCTGTGAATGTGAGGGAGTGTGGAACGGATAAATATCCCACCATGGCTTGAAACTGGTCCACGTTCAGATCAGTAGGGACGGCAGTATCTCTCAAGGTTTTATCAAGGATAGCTTTATGTGCAGGAGATATACGTAAGAGCTCAAGAATAGAGATGAGTGCGGGTGTTTTCCCTAGTTGTTCTACAAGGTCGTACTCAGGCTTGGTAGATGAAAGATTGGTATTCTTGGTAGAGCATCCTGGCAATGTAATCTTACCTCGACGGGTTGTAACATGACATTCAGAGGTAGATTCAGACGAAGATCCAACACCTCTTAGGACAATCTTAGGTCGCTGAGAAGGATTCTCAGGATTTTTGTTCTTGATAGTAATAGTAGAAATATGATTGTCCATTGAGATGTGATTGATAGTGGAATCATAATTGTAAGGTGCTCTAGTGTAATTAGCTTGATCATCTGTGACTTTGCCTTTTCCCTTGTCATGTTTTGGGAATGGTTCCTTGAACACCTCATGCTCTTGGTTAGATGAATGTCCCTCAATCTCTATATCTCCTCTGTCAATGAGATCTTGTACAATGTTTTTCAATCGATGGCAATTACTTGTCTTGTGACCCTTACTCTTATGAAACTCGCAATACTCATCATCATTCCACCAATTCGGTTTGACCTTTGGTTCATATGGAGGAAAATCTGGAACTGTGATCACTTTGTTTGCTACAAGCTTTTTGAATACTGATTCAAGTGGTTCTCCCAATGGAGTGTACTTCCTTCGTGGTTTTGAAGTTGTTTGATTGTTCACTTGATTGTTGGTAGAATTTGATCCAGAAAAGACGAACTTTGGTCTCACTGTGTTGGCATCAACAACACCATCATTAACTGTATTCTTGTTCTTGTTCCAAAATTTTGGTTTGTCCTTTCCTTTGAAGTCCTCTTTGTTTTCTTTGAATAGTTTGATAACTCCTTGTTCAATTAAGACTCTTTCTGTTGCTAGGCCCTTTTCAATGACATCCTTGAATGTAGACAAACAAGCTTTCCTGAGATCATAGCCAATAGCCTTGTTAACATTTTGTGTGAACATCTTCACCATTTGTTTTTGCGGGATCTCACAAGAGCATCTGCTAGCTAGGTTTCTCCACCTCTGTAAAAATGTTGCGAAAGATTCTCCTTCCTTTTGTTTCGTATTGCACAAGGTAGTAACTGAGACATCTGTTTCAATGTTGTAAGAGAAATGCTGAATGAATGCCTCTGCTAAGTCGCCCCATGACTTAATACCAGGAGGTAATTGAGAAAACCATTCCAGAGCTTGGTCACCTAAGCTCTGTGGGAACAACCTCATCAAGTATGTTTCTTCTGCCACTACCTCAATGCAAGCTGTGAAGAATTGTCTTATGTGTGCCTTGGGGTCTCCTCTCCCTCTATATTTGTCGAATTTTGGTGTTACAAAGTGCGGAGGAAACGGAGGCATTGGAATGCTCTTATCGAAGGGATAAGGGCATATATCTCTCATAGTATATGTGGGTTTTGATGTGCCCATGTCTTCCACTTTCTTTTGTAGATCTCTAATTTGTTGCTCCAAATTATTTTTGGGAGGAGATTGATTTCTTGTAGCATACCCCATGTTTGTAACACCCATTTGAGGAGGAGCTTGTTGCATGTATGGATGATACTGATCGTAGACATGTCCATATGGAGGTCTATATTGTTGTGACATATATGGAGCACTTGGCATAACTTCTTGCTGAGGGACCCCATATCTATTTTGTGTGTATAAACCATATTCAATAGGCCTTTCATTTTCCATTGTGTTGCCCCCAATTTTGACATGAGGTCTCCTTGTGTCAAAATTTTGAGGATGTCCTTGAGTATCCACTTGTCTTGATGGATCTAAACCTTGAGCATGTGTTTGAGCATAGGGCCTCCATGAAGGTCTTTGAGTGTAAGTATCATATGCTTGAGCTTGTGTATGTGGGATTGCTGGTTTTTGAAGCAAAATTGATGGTGACTCCGGCATCGTATTATTTGGTCCTCTATTTCCTCCACTATTTGGTCTCCTTTGATCCATGTTAGGTTGAGTTTGTTGTGAAGGTCGACTTTCCATAAGTTGAGATAAGTCAAAATCATGCGGTATTTTAGCTCCACTTTGTGCCATCATGTTTAAAAAGTATTGACGATCTCTCCTCATTATCTCTTCAACCAATCTATTGAATTGAGGATCCATGATGGATTCTTGTATGTCTGCTGATAGTATTGAAGAGTTGTCAACGTTGTCATTGTGTGTAGTATTGTTGTTTATAGCATTTGCGCTCTCCACATTTGGATTGTGTCTATAAACATTCATGTCTGGTAATGTAGTGTGCTCAGGATTGTAGAATAGATCATTGTCATACTCATAAGAACTCATGTTGGCGGACCCTTGAGCTTCTTTAGCTTTTCTCCTAGATTTTTGAAGGCGGGTTTCAACCATGAACTAGGTGTTTGACCAAGATGTGAGAGACTTAGATGAAAAGTGAAAAGAGTATGGAAGACCAAGAGTTGTATGGAGTGTAAATGAATCTGAAGTTTACTTGCAATGTCCAAAGTGTAAGACCAAGTATGTAAGTAGTAGAGTAGGTGTGACTTCCAAAGAGAGGATAGTTTCTCTTGATGAGGTAAGCTGACCTTGACTCTAAGTAAGACCAAATGAGACCCAAAGGTAAGAAACCTTGATGAGGGACCACTTAGCAAAGTGTAATTGTATGTAGTGTGTTGACAAAGTATGATAAGGACAAGCAAGTGACCTTTTGACTCAAGTTTAAACAAGTATGAATGTAAATGAGGTATGAAGCAATGATGGACTATGTGAGACCTTAGAACAGGCTGAATGCTAGATGAAACCTGAAGAGACAACCTAGGAAGCTCAAGTATTCCGAAACTGATTTCTTTTGTTTGATGGACTCTGAAATTTTCTTGCAATTTTAAACACAGACGCGACTGTATCCTTCACAGACGCGGTTTCCTGACACAGACGCTACTCTGTTAAACACAGATGTGATTTTGAGATTTTCCTGTTGATGTTTGTTGGGACTGTAACAGTTTTTTTTTTGCAATTGTGGACACAGACGCGCCTGTATACTTCACAGACGCGATTCCTAGACATAGACGTGTCTCTATTCGACACAGACGCTGATAAAAACACAGACGCTATTCTGTACTTCACAGACGCGTTTATCCGACACAGACGCGGTTTGAACAGACACAGACGCGTTTCTGTAACCTTAGTGCAATCTTTCCTATCTGTGAATTTGTTTTGCTGTGACCAAATCTGATTGTTCGACTGTTTTTCGTGACAAGAGGACACAATGTTGATAACTCAATGTTTGCAGACTGTTTAGACTCCAAAAAGTGTGTTGTTTGATGTAAAAAGTTTTTGTATACACTTGAAGACACAAAAGACACGATGTTTTACTGTTTTGTTTTGAGTGTTTGAGTGTTTAGCATAAGTCAAGCACAATTCTTATGGCTGGCCAAGACAATAGTTGTTGATCCCACATGGGGTTTTACCCCCGAGGCTACGCTATTCAGAGTGGATACTTAGATGCTTGACCTCACTGGCTCCACCCTCGGCACTCACTTCTCGGATCAGCCAAGCATCAGTCCCCATGAAAACTCCCCATGGTGAACTTTGTATCTCTACTAAGAACCGTATGTGTGTGGGCCGCTACCAGAGGTCCGACCTCCTGCCCCAACAACTAGAAGGATTTGGGCCTCTAAAACAAAATGGTGCTAGTAAGGGCATCCGCTCGTGTGGCCATACATGCGGCACTTTCAGCTCTGTAAATATAGAAGGCTCCCAGCCGGTAGGGGTTACGCCCTACAAATGATCAAATAAATTTGATCAAACGGGTTTATGGGGAGACATAGTGTCGGTATGAACTAATCAGCACACGTTATTCATAGTTTTCACCATGAATACATTTGATTATAGTGGTTTGGATGAGGTGGGTTTTCCTCGCTACCACTTGGGTCGTTCTCTTCTCACTAGTAGTCCTAATGACCACACGGGAAGACAGGCCCTCTAAAGAGTAAACAAAAAGAGCCTATTGCTCAAGACACAAAAGACAATGATTCAATTTTAGTGCACCAATTGAAGTGTTTGCTAAGCTATGAAACAAGGCACACAATAAAAATTACAAAACCCTAGCTAAGGCCCTGCAACAAAATTGTTAGTAGTTTGGGTTGTTTCAAATGATAACCCCTTCCTGCAAGCACACAAGTTAGGTAAATTTTAGAAAAACCAAAAAGACTTTGTGAAAAGGGGCCTTCAACAAAAACGTATTTGCCTCCAAAGCAAGCTGCACAAACCAGGTTAGCTAGATCTGCAAAGGTTAGCCGAAAATAAACCAGATCTGAAACCTTAAGTACCAAATCCGAAAACCCGAATCAAAGAAACTTGAAAAATTTGCAAAACAGAAAGCACAGACGCCTTTATACCAGACACAGACGCGTCTGAACTACATAGACACGGTTCTGTAGTTCACAGACGCGATCAGAGGACACAGATGCGATTCCCGAACGCAGACATGATAAGACCAGTCACAGACGCGATTCCAGAAACCTGCAAAAATAAAAATCTGGCAAAAACACAGGCGCGATTCACGATATCACAGACGCTTCTGAAACACAAAAACGTGATCCGAACACTCGCAGACGCGGAAAAAAACCTAAAATGTCGTCGAAATCGTCCGATCTGCAACTTCAAAAATGCAAAATTTGCAACAAAAATGTTAAATGCAAAGGGACAAGAGTCCCACCGGGCGTGCCAAAATGTTTATGGTGAAAATGGATAACAAATAACAACAATATTGAAAGACTAAAATGGATTCAACCACCAAACCCTAGCCTAACAATGAACAAAGATCCACCATAACATATGAAGATAACCTAAGACAATGCAAAATAACTCAAAATCATAAAGATTATACCATCACATGTCCAATAGGGTTTTGATCTCCATTCTTTCTATCTCCATTGATCTTGTTTGATATGCTTGCTCTCAGATTTTTGTATGCACAAGAGCTCAATAAAGAACGGAATGTGGTTGCAAGTGGAATTGTAGTGTAGCCAAGTTGCATGAAAGATCATTAGCATGAGTGATTAGGGTATGTCATTAGGCATTAGGGTTTGACAATGAAGAAAGCATCTCCTTAAATAGAAGACACAATAGGAAATGGAGGGTTAAGATTGAGAGGTGTAAAAAGAGAGGTCGGCTAGGATTAGAGGGTAGGTATGAGAAATACCAAAATAATGAAAGAGGTAGGTAGTGTAGGAATTAAGAGATGAATGACATGTGTCATGTGTAGAAAAAGATAATGAATTAATTAAATAAATAAAGATTTATTTAATTAATAGAAGAAGTAAGACAATTAAATAAATAAAATATTTATTTAATTTAGGAAAGGGATAATTTAAATAAATAAATGTATTTATTTAAATGAGAAATAAGGCTAGAAGAGGATAAATGAATTAATTAAATAAATAAAGATTTATTTAATTAATAGAAGAATTAGACTTAGATAATTAAATAAATAAAATATTTATTTAATTAGACATGACAATTTTAGGTGTCTACAGGAGGTAATGATGAGATGAGCAATAGTTTTGCAGATGAAATGAACAATGAGTTTGAAATTGCTTTAGTGGGGGAAATAAAAATTTTCATAGGCTTGCAAATACAACAAATGAAGACTGGTATTTTCATCACTTAGCCTAAGTATGTGAAAGAAGTCTTGAAGAATTTTGGCATGAGTGATTGTAAACCAATTGGCACACCTATGGTTACAGGTTGTAAGTTGTCCAAGGAAGATGAGTCTAAATCTGTTGATGAGAAGGAATACAGGTCAATGATTGGAAAATTGCACTATGTTGTTCACAACAGACTGAACATAGCTCATGCAGTTGGCATAGTTGCTAGATTCCAGAAGAATCCTAAGGAAACACATATGATAGCAATGAAGAGAATTTTTAGATACTTGAAAGGTACTATTGATTATGGGTTATGGTATCCATATGGAGGAAATTTTGACTTGAAGGTGTACACAGATGCAGATTGGGTAGGAAATGTTGATGACCGGAAAAGCACAACCGGTGGAGCATTTTTTCTTGGAGGAAGGCTTGTTTCATGGAGTAGTAAAAAGCAAAGTTGTACTTCACAATCTACTGCTGAAGCTGAGTATGTTGCAGCTTACATGAATTGCACACAGGCTATATGGTTGAGGCACATTTTGGAAGGTTTTAAGATGAATATTTCAAAACCTATAAAGAATTTATGTGATAATACAAGTGCCATAAATATTTCTAAGAATCCTGTTTTGCACGCACGAACCAAGTATATTGAATTGAAGTATCATTTCTTGAGGGAAAAAGTTCAAAGTAAAGATGTTATCCTAGAGCATGTTTCTACCAAGAAGCAGCTTGCAGATATTTTTACTAAACCTCTACCTAAGACTACTTTCGAATATCTTTGAAGTCAGTTAGGGGTTGTCCCTCTTAATGAAGTCAGTTAAGTATGATGTAGATTACATCAGTCCTGAAGCTACTTGCAGAATTTTTTAGGAGGATTGGTGTAGAAGTGGATGTATTCCACAGGGGGAGAATCAAGTTGCAAATTATTGATGTACAATGACATTTGACATTAGATGTTTTACTTTCAATTTGGCATTGCTATCAAAGGAGGAGAAGAATTATGTGATTATGAGAAGGAGAACCAGCGACCAACAGAAGAATAGAGAGACATGGTGAATACTTGGTAATGTAAACCAAGATTCCTATTCACAATCATGCAGCAATCAATGGTGTTGATATTTGTATTGCCATCAATGCCAAAGAGGAATATTGTTGGCATTTGCATGAGATTGCATTAATGATATGTTATGTTATCATTGATGTCAATTGAACCGGTAATGATATTGTTGTCATTGTTTTTATATTGTTACTGTAACTGGTAGGAAGAATTTGTGATGAGAATCGGTAACCAGTGTAAAGGTATAAACCTTATCTATTATTGTAACTGGTAAACCCTACATGTTGTTTTTTATAAACCCTAACCGATCAAGTTTATTGGTTTTATTGGTTTATGATCTGATGCTGAGCGGTAATGATTATGACATGTATGATCATTGTATGAAGACAATTCATAGAGATTTTGGCGAGTTGTTGTAATGGTTTTTGTCTAGGGAATGAGTAAATGTATTGCATCTAATGCAAAGCATGTGATGAGTTACAAAGTTCAATGAAGCGGTGATCAAGGAGTGATCAAGGTTTTCTTGATTTATGTGCAGAGATTGTTATGTAATCCAACGGTCATACTTGAACCGATTTTTTTTGTAATCTTGATTTGTATTTAAGGTTGATGAAATTTTTTAGTTGAGAGAGTTGGCAAAAGAGATAGACACAGTTCAGTTGAGTGTGGTTGCCTAACCGGATGATGTATCTGCAGTTTGAGTAAAGGCAGATAGGAGCATGAAATGGATCTAATCAAGCAAGTGTAGTGCTATTCAGATAGATCAACAAACTCCTATTGTTTTCTAACAATTAAAGTAGAATTGAAATCCCCTAACAGGGTAAGCTCTAACAAGCTTGGTACTATTCAAATCCTCTAACAAGGTGGTCCATTATATTGGATTCTCAAATCCTCTATCAAGGTTACTCTTAACTGGGTATTGCTTCTAACAAAGGATTTGTAGTCAATCCCCTAACCGGGTGATTCCTAATAGGATCCGTTCTTAACAAGACTTTTTGTAAAGCTTTAACAGGCTAGGCTCCTAACAGGGCAAACTTCAGAAGAGTTCAGATATTATCTTGTAAGTTTCATCTCACCATGGTTTTTTACCTATTTTGGGTTTCCATGTCAAAAATATTTGTGTCAAGTGGTGAATGTTTTTGTGGTTATGTTTTCATGGTTGATTTACTTAACTACTTAACTATTCTGATAATTCATGATAACCAGAAGAATTGAGAAATGAAGAAGTTGTTTACTGTTAATTTGTTGTAACAGACAACCGGTTTAGCTTATGAGTTTTTATCTTGACAGAGTTTATTTCATTGTGAGTTCTAAGTTTACATTGAGAGATTGATTGGTGAAGTTTGTATTAGTTTTTCTATCTACTGATTCAACCCCCCCTCTCAGTAGTTGACCAAATACTTATTATTTCATCATAACATCACTCTTGACACTTGCTTCAATCCTAACATTACTTCCTTCAATTGGCAAACCGTATCACCTTGATCAGTCAATTGAAATCCATCTAGTTGCTCTATGCACAATTCTTTTTCCAATTCTCCATTCAAGAATGTTGAATTGACATCCATCTGATAGACTTTGAAATTCTTGTAAGCATCATAAGCAAGAAATAATCTAATAGCTTCAATCCTTGCCACCAGAGCAAAAGTCTCCTCAAAATCAATTCCTTCAAATTGTGAATATCCTTTGCAAACAAGTCTAACTTTGTTCCTAACAACTTCACTTTTCTCATTCAATTTATTCCGAAAGACCCATTTAGTTCCAATTACATTTTTGTTCTTAGGTTTGGGAACAAGAATCCATGTATTATTCTTTTCAATTTGATTCAATTCTTCTTCCACCACTTTTACCTAATGTTCATCTTTACATGCTTCATTCACATGTTTAGGTTCAATAATTGAAATCAAACAATACTCAACTTGATTTTGAACAAATCTTATTCTTGTCTGAACACCTTTATTTATATCTCCTATGATCTGATTTTCAATGTGATTCAATCTTACATACCTGAGTGTCGTATGATTTTCTTGATTTTCAGACTCTTGAGCTCTTTCTTCTATACTTGCACTGGTTCCTTCTTCCCGATTCATTAGATTCACCGGAATGATCTAAACTTGGTTTTGAGTTTGAAATTATTTCCCTTTATCTAGGCAATCATTCTGATCATCTGAATCATATCTGAAGGATCTGGGCTATCTTTCCTTGCCTTCATTAACCTTGACATTTGCACTCTCAACTATTTTTCTTAGTCTCTTAATATAACACTCTAGTAGGCCTTTCTTTTAGTAGAATAATCAAGAAATATTCCTTCATCACAATGATGGTATGATGAAAGAATAAGTATCTAGTAGAATATTGAGAGTGGGGGGGGGTGGTGAATTAGTATACTGAAAAACTGATACAAAGTTCCCAAACTCAAATTCAATCACACAAAGTAAACATATCTCAATCAACATCAATATTCATAAGAATACTTGACATCAACCGGTTTGATTGTTATGACAACTTAACAGTAAACAACTTCAATCTTGTAAACATCAACAATGCTTAATCATAAGTCAACATATTCATCTCTCAATGCTTCTAGTAATCATGTCGTATCATAAGCTAATCAAATCAACAAATAAGATCATAACCACAAAAACATTCACCACTTGACACAAATGTTTATACGTGGAAAACCCAAATAGGTAAAATCCACGGTGAGATGAGACTCACTAGGATATCTATTTGAACTCTTCTGAAATTTGCCCTGTTAGGAGCCAAGCCTGTTAAAGATTTACAATAAGTCTTGTTAAGAACTAATTCCGGTTAGGAATCACCCGGTTAAGGGATTTACAAATACGCCTTGATGAAAAACACAATACCCTATTAGGAGTAACTTCACTGGAGGATTTAAGAATCCAAGCTAATGGACCATCTTGTTAGAGGATATAATGAGTAACCAAGCTTGTTACAGCTTACCCGGTTAAGAGATTTCACTTCTGCTGTAATTGTTAGAAAACAATAGGTTTTCTTGATCAGTCCGAATAGTACTACATTTGCTTGATCAAATCCTTTTAAGCTTGAATTTGTCTTCACTCAAAGTGCAGACCCATTCACTGGTTAGGCAACAACACACTCAACAGGTTTCTGCCAATCTCACCAACAACCTTTACAAACAACTTCATCGACCTTAAATACAAATCAATTAGGTCGGTAACACAACAAAAACCTAATTCTCATCATCGAGATTACAAACAAGTCGGTACAATCTTGACCGTTAGAAATCATAACAATCTCTTCACATTCTTCAAGAAAATTCCAACCGCTCCATGATTGTCGCTTCATCGGACTTTGTAACTCATCACGCATTGTGCATTAGATGCAATCCACTTTGCTCCTTCCCTAGACAATAACCAAACGCACCCAAAAAAATTGAACTTATCCTCATACAATGATCACACGCGTCTTCATCATTACCTCTCATCAGATAATAAACCAAAAAACTTGATCGGTTAGGGTTTTACAGCCAATAGGGTTTACCGGTTACATTACATAGAAAGGTTTAACCCTTTACACCATTTTAACGGTTCAACTCACAAACTTAACATACCGGTTACTAGCCAATATCAAAAACAACAATATCAGCAATAACATGAATACCATTACCGGTTCAATTGACATCAATGACAACACATCATTAATGCAATCTCTATGGAAAATGCCAACAAAATCAAAATGTCAACAATCTCTCCCTTTGGCATTAATGGCAATACAAATATCAATGCCTTTGATTTCTTCACCTTGCTCTATTTGTCTTCAGTCTTCTGCTGGTTCACCTAATCAGACACATAATTCTTCTCCCCCTTTGACAACAATGCCAAAGTGAAAGTAAAAACATGTAATTCTGCTCTCACTATGCATCAACATCATACTGCAACTTGATGCTCCCCCTGTGGAATACATCCACTTCTTTATCAATCCATGTAAGATTCTACAAGTAATTCAAGGATTGATGCAATCAACATCATGCTCAACTAACTTCATGAAGAGGGACAACCCCCAATTGACTTCTAAGATACTCGAAAGTGGTCTTAGGCAGAGGTTTGGTAAAGATATCTACAAGCTTATCCTTGGTAGAAAAATGATCCAAGATAACATCTTTACTTTGAAATTTTTCCCTCAAGAAGTGATATTTCAATTCAATGCACTTAGTCCTTGCGTGCAAAACAAGATTGTTAGAAATGTTTATTGCACTTGTATTATCACACAAAATCTTTATTGGTTTTGAGATTTTCATCTTCAAACCTTCCAAAATGTGCCTCATCCACATAGCTTGTGTGCAATTCATATAAGCTACTACATACTCAACTTCAATAGTAGATTATGAAGTACAACTCTGCTTTTACCACTCCATGAAACTAGCCTTCCTCCTAGAAAGAATGCTCCACTCGTAGTACTCTTCCGGTCATCAATATTTCCTACCCAATCAGCATCTGTGTATGCCTTCAAATCAAAATTTCCACCATATGGATACCATAACCCATAGTCAATAGTACCTTTTAGATATCTAAAAATTCTTTTGGTTGCCATCATATGTGCCTCCTTTGGATTCTTCTGAAGTCTAGCAACAATACCAACTGCATGGGAAATATCCGGTCGACTATGAACAACATAGTGTAATTTGCCAATCATTGACCTATATTCCTTTTCATCTATAGACTTAGATGCATCTTTCTTGGACAACTTACAACCTGTAACCATTGGGGTTCCAACTAGTTTACAGTCACTCATACCGAAAGTCTTCAAAACCTCTTTCACATGCTTGGATTGAGTAATGAAAATACTGTTGGTTTTTTGGTATGGTTTTGTCATTGATGTCAACACCTACTAAACACTTATCAACTCTGGCACTTTGGAGAATCAACAACATTCATCGGCAAGCAAGTGACTTATGCACAGTCACCGGTATCTGGTACACTAGCAGGATATAATGATCACCGGCACTTGGAAGGGCATGGAAAAAACTTGGTTATGTCGAAGACATTGTGTGGACACCTTGTCTTGGAGTTTTGTTTATTGGTATATTCGTATTTGTATATTTGCTATTACTGGCAAATAGGTCCAAGTTATACACCGGCAGGTTTATCTTTTCCAGATCAGCATGGCACGCTATGGAGATGACTTATTGTTGTTGTAAATGCATTAAGCTGACATGTTGAATCAGTTATTGCATCGGGCATTAATTTATTTGTAAAATGATTTTATTGTAATATCTTGTAGAGCCGACCTACTAAAATTGGTCTTAGGCTATGATATAAATATAAGATCTTATTTGTAAGATCGGTAAGGGAATGCGAAGAAGATTTGTGTGAAGGTATATGCGAGAATAAGCAGAGCTATACAAGTAGACATCATTTGAAGGTGAAGGAAGGTTTTGTGAAAGAATATCAGAACTACACCAGTATTGAATCCAACATATGAAGATGCTATTTTGAGCAATACATCCTTATTGGATTTAACCATCCAATTGTAGTCAGTGTGACTCCTATTTTGTGTTTGAGTAGTGAGCTCTAGGCGCTTGGCCTTTCTGCATCTGCAAACCCCATTTGTATACACTTACTATCTGCAGTAGTATCATCTGATTGTGGGTAAAGTTTCCCACCGTGGTTTTTCCCCTTACAGGGTTTCCACGTACAAACATTGGTGTTATGTGTTGTGGATGACTTTGTCTTTTTGTTTCATGCATTAATATTTACCGATATTGCAAATTATCTGATAAAACTGTCCACCGATGTAAAAGATCGTTTCACCGGTATTAAGCAGAAAGTTGATTAAGTTGTTTTTGGTTTAAATTTATTTGACAACTGATTCACCCCCCCTCTTAGTTGTCTCTGAGACCTAACAATTGGTATCAGAGCTGCGTTCTCTTTTGTAGAAGTTTAACAGCTTGAGGAGATCCAATGTCTACTAACTATTTCAGGAAGGACAATCGTAAACTTGATGGAACCAACTATGGCATATGGAAGATCGGAACAGAGACACATTTAAATTGCATTGGAAAGGACATCTGGGATGTTACAAAGAATGGCTATATTGCTCCTACTCAGAGTCAGCCTAATCCACCTAACTTGAGTAAAGATGAGGAAAATGATTGCAAAGCAAGAGAAGCACTTTTGAGCGCATTAATAGATCAACAAATCATGGGATTATCAGATAAGTCTACTGCTAAAGCTATTTGGGATCATCTGGAAACACTGAATGAAGGAGATTCTACAGTCAAAATTGCAAAACTTAAAAGCTTCCAGGTCAGATATGAAAATCTGAAAATGGAAGAAGATGAAAGGATTTCTGCTTTTATGGAAAGAGTTAATGAAATTGTTTTGGGTATTAAATGTTGTGGAGGAACCTTAAGTGAGGATGAAATTGTCTCAAAAGTTTTAAGAGGATTGCCACCGGCATATAAAATGAAGGTTACTGCTATAAATGAATTAAGAACAATGCCTAATATATTAGTAACTATAGATACATTGATTGGAAAACTTTCAGCTTTTGAAATTGAGGAATTTGGTCCTGTTGCTACTATAAAGATAGATTTAGCCTTTAAAGCATCAACATCATCTGCATCATCATTTGACAAATCTAATTGGAAAGCCTTTTATGCAAGAGAACTTGAAGAAAGAAGGAAAGAAAATGAAGAACTTGAAGCACTATTTGCAAGAAAAATGCCTAAAGGTCCAGTTGGAAGTAAGTATGAAGGTAAAGCACCCTTTAAATGTTTTAACTATAATAAGATTGGTCATATGGCCTCAAGATGCTTTGATAGACATGCTAGACTAAGAGAAGAAGCTAGAAGAATATACAAGCCTAACCTTGAATATCAGAGATACAAATTTAAGAAGAATAAAGACAAATCTTGTTATCTTACTGATGAAGGAGTGACTGATGATTCTGATGAGGATCTGACAGACAATGGATGGGTTTTTGTTGCTATAACAGAAGATCAACCGGCACCTACAATCCAACAGGTAGAGCAGGCCTTGGCAGCAAAAATTGAAGTAAAGGATGAGTGGATCATTGATTCAGGATGCTCACATCATATGACAGGAGATAAAGGTAAATTCTTGAAATTTCAAGAATATAATGGAGGCTTAGTGAGATTTGGAGATGAGAAAGCTTGTTTGATCAAAGGTAAGGGTACAATATCTCTTGATGGTAAGCATAATATTGACAATGTTTACTATGTTGAAGGTTTAAAGCATAATCTTTTGAGTGTTGGTCAATTAGTTGAGAAAGGATTTCAGTTACAATTCAAAAATGGAAAATGCAAAATCATGAATATAACTGGTTTGGAAATTGAAACCGGTAATCAGACTAGAGGTAATATCTTTCATTTGAATAACAGTGAAAAGACATGCTTGATTGCAAATATTGATGAAAGTTGGCTATGGCATAAGAGACTCTGTCATGTAAACTTTGATTGCATGGTGAAAATCAGTACTACTAAGGCAGTTAGAGATTTACCTAAAATTGTCAAACCTCACAATACAATATGTAAGGAATGTCAATTTGGAAAACAAGTTAGAGCTAGTTTCAAAAGTATTCCAGAAAAATCCAATAATGCTTTTGATTTAATTCATACTAATTTATGTGGTCCGGCTAGAACTAAAAGCTTACAAGGTGATAGATATTTCATGCTAATCATTGATGACTATTCTAGAATGTGTTGGGTTACTTTTCTCATAGAAAAATCAGAAGCACTTGGAAAGTTCAAACTGTTCAAAGCAATGGTAGAAAATGAAACCAATAAGAAAATCAAGTGTCTAAGATCAAATCAAGGAGGAGAATTTACATCTAAGGAATTTAATGCATTCTGTGAAGTAAATGGAATCAAAAGACAACTATCAGCACCTCGGACACCACAACAAAATGGAGTTGTTGAAAGGAAAAATAGAACTATCTTGGATGTAGCAAGAAGTATGTTATCATAAGAAAACCTACCACATGTATATTGGAGAGAGGCAGTAAGTACAATGGTCTATACATTCAACAAAGTTCACATCAAAGGTGAAACCGGTAAGACCCCTCATGAACTATGGTTTGGTATTACTCCTACTCTTAAATATTTCAAAATTTTTGGAAGTAAATGCTATATTAGAAGAGATGAGTACATTGGGAAATTTGATCCTAGAAGTGATGAAGGAATATTTCTTGGTTAATCATCTAAGAGTAAAGCATATAGATGTTTTAACAAAAGATTGCAGAAAATTGTTGAAAGTACAAATGTGAAGATTGATGAACAATTCAGAGGAACTTCAAGGTATATAGATTCTGAATCGGCAACAAAAATTATAACAAATGAACCTACACTAAATCCACCGATACAGAATGAAGATCCAGTTACACCGGTATCATTTGAAAATTCCACAGTAACTGAGGAACAACAACAAACAAAGACACCCCGGTATGTAAGACTGAATCATTTTGAAGACCAGATAAATGGAAACAAGTATAAAGGAGTTATGACAAGAGGAAGATTGGAAAATGAAGAGGTATGTCTTATTTCTCAAATTGAACCATCATCAGTTAATGAGGCATGTGAAGATAAATATTGGATTAAAGCTATGGAAGAAGAATTAGAACAAATTGAGAAGAATAACACTCGGACATTAGTTCCCCGACCTAAAGAGAAAAATGTAATTGGAACCAAATGGGTATTCAGAAACAAACTTAATGAAGATGGTAAGGTTATTAGAAATAAATCAAGACTAGTGTGTAATGGATATTCTCAAAAAGAAGGAATTGATTACAATGAGACCTTTGCACCAGTAGCCAGAATTGAGGCAGTCAGATTATTTTTGGCTTTTGCAGCACACAAGAACTACAAAGTATATCAAATGGATATTAAATGTGCATTTTTGAATGGAGATCTTGAAGAAGAAGTTTACATTGAACAACCTGATGGATTTTCTTTGACAGATAACAAAGATATGGTTTGCAGGTTAAGGAAAGCTTTGTATGGATTGAAGCAAGCTCCAAGAGCTTGGTATGCAAGATTGGATAAGTATATTTTGAAGATTGGTTTTTCTAAAGGTAATGCTGACAACAACTTATATTATAAAGTGACTAATGATGACATCTTGGTTATAGAAGTTTTTGTTGATGATATAATCTTTGGAGGAGAAGATGGATTATGTAAAGAATTTTCTATTGAAATGCAACAAGAATTTGAAATGTCTATGATTGGAGAAATAAAATTCTTTTTAGAATTGCAGATTTCATAGACTGATAAAGGTATATTCTTAAGTCAATCCAAGTACTTAAAGGATTTACTAAAGAGATTTGGGATGGAGAACTCTAAACCGGTAAGCACACCTATGACTACAAATGACAAACTATCACTAAGGGATGAATCTACACCTGCTAATCCAACTAGGTACAAATCTATGATAGGAGGTTTACTGTATTTGACACAAACCAGACCTGATATCATGAATGCAGTATGTATTATTTCAAGATTTCAGAGTAATCCCAAAGAAAATCATGAATCGGTAGTAAAAAGGATTTTTCGGTACTTACAAGGTACTATAAATCTTGGATCATGATATCCTAGAGATGAAAACTTTGAATTATATGCATACACAGATGCAAATTGGGAAGAATATGTGGATGATAGAAAAAGAACCACCGGCGAAGCATTCTTTCTTGGAAGCAGACTAGTTTCTTGGTTGAGTAAGAAACAAAGTTGTACATCTTTATCAACAGCAGAATCAGAATATGTTGCAGCAACAACTAACAGTACACAGGTACTATGGCTTAAACAAATGTTGAAAGAAATAAAGGTAAAATGCAAAGAACCTATAACTATCTATTGTGATAACACTACAACAATTGATATATCTAAGAATCTGGTACTACATTCTAAAACCAAACATGTTTCCATCAAACTGAATTTTCTAAGGGAAAATGTTGAAGCAAAGGAAATAAAACTGGTTTATGTGAATACTAAAGAGCAGATTACAGATATCTTCACTAAACCTCTGCCTAAGGAGACTTTTGAGTATCTCAGAGACCAACTTGGGGTCATACCCCCACTGGTAGATACTTAGAGAGTTGATGTTTGTCATCAACCGACAGAATTAACAGAGAAATCTTTTACTCCGGCTTTGATGAGGAAGCTACTTCTCAGGGGGAGTAGTTGGTATACTAAATTGATTGGTATTTTGTATATGAACTTGGCTTGGTAATAACTTTGGCATTTGATGTCAAAGGGGGAGAGATTGGTATGGAAAAACACAACACATGCTACTCTCAAGGGGAGAGATTGATTACTTTGGGAGATTGTTGGCTTTTGGTATTTGGCATTTCTGTTTTGGCACTTTGATGGTTTTTCCATCTTGTGTTGCCATCAATGCCAAAGGGGGATATTGTTGGTTTTTTGGTATGGTTTTGTCATTGATGTCAACACCTACTAAACACTTATCAACTTTGGCACTTTGGAGAATCAACAACATTCACTGGCATGCAAGTGACTTATGCATAGTCACCGGTATTTGGTACATCGACATGATATAATGATCACTGGCACTTGGAAGATTATGGAAAACACTTGGTTATGTCAAAGACATCGTGTGGATACCTTGTCATGGAGTTTTGTTTATTGGTATATTCGTATTTGCATATTTGCTGTTACCGGCAAATAGGTCCAGGTTATACACCAGCAGGTTTATCTTTTCCAGATTAGCATGGCACGCTATGGAGATGACTTGTTGTTGTTGTAAATGCATTAAGCCGACATGTTGAATCGGCTATTACATCAGGCATTAATTTATTTGTAAAATGATTTTATTGTAATATCTTGTAGAGCCGACCTACTAAAATTGGTCTTAGGTTATGATATAAATATAAGATATTATTTGTAAGATCGGTAAGGGAATACGAAGAAGATTTGTGTGAAGGTATATGTGAGAATAAGTAGAGCTATACACACAGACATCATTTGAAGGTGAAGGAAGGTTTTGTTAAAGCACATCAGAACTACACCGGTACTGAATCCAGCATATGAAGATGCTATTTTGAGCAATACATCCTTATTGGATTTAACCATCCAATTGTAGTCAGTGTGACTCCTATTTTGTGTTTGAGCAGTGAGCTCTAGGCGCTTGGCCTTTCTGCATGTGCAGACCCTATTTGTATACACTTACTATCTATAGTAGTATCATCTGATTGTGGGTAAGGTTTCCCACCGTGGTTTATCCCCTTACAGGGTTTCCACGTACAAATATTGGTGTTATGTGTTGTGGATGACTTTGTCTTTTTTTTTCATGCATTAATATTTATCGGTATTGCAAATTATCTGATAAAACTGCCCACCAATATAAAATATTGGTTCACCGGTATTAAGCAGAAAGTTGATTAAGTTGTTTTTGGTTTAAATTTATTTGACAACTGATTCACCCCCCCCTCTTAGTTGTCTTCGGGACCTAACAAATACCATTCTTCATTTGTTGTATCTGCAAGCCTATAATTTTTTTTATTTCCCCTACTAATGACATCTCAAACTCATTCTTCATTTCATCTAAAAAACAATTACTCATGTCATCATTACCTCCAAATATAATGTCATCAACAAAAACTTCACTGACCAGTATTTCATCTCCTTCAGACTTGAGATAAATGTTGTTGTCATCACTGGTTCTAGCAAAGCCTATCTTCATCAGATGAGTATGAAGTCATTCATACCATTTTCTGGGTGCCTTCTTTAATCCATACAAAGCTTTATGCAATTTGCATACCATGTCTTCCTTATCTGTCAATGCATAACCATCAGGCTACTCTATATAAACCTCTTCTTCCAATATCCCATTCAAGAATACAGACTTAACATCCATCTGGTATACCTTGAACTTCTTATGAGCTGTAAATGGAAGTAATGTTTTGACACCTTCCAGTCTTGCTACTGGTGCAAAAGTTTCTCCATAATCTTCTCCTTCTTCTTGCGCATAACCTTTGCATACTAATCTTGCCTTGTTGCGAACTAAAACACCATCTTCATTTAACTTGTTTCTAAACACCCATTTAGTACCTATAACATTCTTGTTTACCGATCAGGGTACCAAGGTCCAAGTGTTGTTCTTCTCAATTTGATCCAACTCCTCCTCCATAGATTTAACCCAATGATCATCACCAAATGCCTCCTTAGCACTTCTAGGTTCAAAGGTGGAGATCATGTAAGAGTTCTCTCTTATTCACCTTCTAGTTAGTACTCCAGCATTCTTATCCCCAATAATTTGTTCAAGACTATGATTCGGTCTCACATACCTTGTAATAACATGATCATTCTCTTCAAGTTCAGCTTCTTCATTATCATCTTCTTTTGAATTTATTTGTTTCGGTTGAACAAGTACATCAGGATTTGCTTTATCAATTTTTGATTTAACAGTTTCAGGTTCCAAAAGAAAAATGCAAGGATCTTCATCCTTCTTCTTAGAACTGGTTCCTTCTGAAACTTCGGGACATTCATCTACACGAACATCAACACTCTCAACAATTCTCTGTGTCTGATTGTTGAAGCTTTTATAGGCCTTACTCTTGGTGGAATAGCCAAGAAATATGCCTTCATCACTCTTAGCTTCAAACTTTCTTATGTAATCACCTCTTTTAATAAAACATTTGCTTCCAAATATCTTAAAATAGCTAACATCAGGTGATCTCCCATACCAGTATTCATAAGGGGTCTTGTCCTTACCTCTTTTCACCAGAACTTGGTTCATTGTGTAGACAAATGTACTTACAACTTCTTTCCAAAATATTTTTGCTACACCTCCTTGTATCAACATAGTCCTAGCAGCCTCAACCACTCATCAGTTGTTTCTCTCTGCTATACCATTTTGCTATGATGTCCTTGGTGCAAAAAGCTACCGCTTGATACCATTCTCATCACAATACTTAGTGAATTCCTAAGAAGTAAATTCACCACCTTGATATTTTCTCAAACATTTTATCTTTTTTCTACTCTCTTTCTCAGCCAAGGCTCTGAATGCCTTGAATTTACCAAAAGATTCTTTCTTATCCTTCAAGAATGTGACCCACATCATCCTTGAACAATCATCAGTGAAGATCATGAAATATATGTCACCTTTAATGCTTCTTGTTCTTATTGGTCCACATAGATCTGTATGAACCAAATCTAACAAGTGCTCCATTGAAAAGGACTTGCTCTTGAAAGTTGAAGAAGTCATCTTTCCTAACCGACATTCTTTACAAAGAGCATTAACTTGTTTGTCTAGCTGAGGCAAACCTCTTACTGTCTTAGACTTGCTTACTTTAACAATATTGTCAAAATTTATATGACAAAATCTCCTATGCCAATGCCAGCTATCATATATTTTTGTAATCAAACAGTTTCTAACTTTAGGATTAAGATGAAATAGATTACCTCTGGCCTGTTTCCTAGTTGCAATCAATTCACCTTTGTTGTCAAAGATTTTGCACATACCATTTCTAAACTCTGGTGGGTATCCTCTGTCATTAAGTTGTGCCACACTCAAAATATTGTGCTTTAGGCCTTCAACCCAATAGACATCGTCAACACTGCTCTTCCCATTAAGAGAAATAACTCCCTTACCTTTAACCATACAGGGTGAGTCATTACCAAATTTGACAACACCGCCATCAAATTCCTTCAAGGAAAGAAATTTGCTCCGATCACCAATCATGTGATGTGAACAACCACTATCAATGATCCAATCATCAGAGTTATCCATCCTCGATACTAGTGCCTTCTGATCTGATATTTCTTCCTTAATAGCTACAAACACAATATCTTCACTAGAATCATCACTAGATTCTTCATCAATAATACCACTGTCAATAGCTACAAGACAATCTCTCTTGCCTTTACCCTTATATTTCTTAAATTTGTCTATCTTGTATTCATTTTCACCATTAGGGCAATTAGTTGCTATATGACCAATCTTGTTGCATGCAAAACATTTTAAAGGTAGCTTACCTCTATATTTACCAGTGCCTCTAGGTACTCGTTTTGCCAACAATGCTTCAAGTTTCACTAAGGTGTCTTCATCATCAACATCTCTACTAGATCTAGATTCATAACCATGGCCGGTATATCTGCTTCTTCTCATAGATGGTTTAGAGACAAAATCTCTGAATGCATATTTTGATTTTTGTACACTACCATCATAGCCATTTAGTTCAAAAGCAGTAAGTTTTCCAATAATAGAGTCAAGGGATACCTTAGTCTTGTGAATGGATTTTAGCTCCTGAATAGTTGCAACTTGGATAGCATAGACCAGTAGTAGCGTTTTTAGTACCTTACTGATTACTATGGCATATTCCACTTTCCCTCCTACACTCTTTATTTCACCAACTATCTCTTTAATCCTTTGACCATACTGCTAGATATTCTCACCTTCAGACATTCTCATGTCATCAAACTTTCCTCTTAAGCTCTCCTCTTTGGAAATCTTAACATGTTCATCACCGCTATAAATCTCTCCAAGTTTTTGCCACACTTCATGTGCAGTTTCAAGACCATGAACATCTACATGTTCAGCATCAGACAGGGAATTGATAATAGCCTCTAACGCTTGGTGATTTTCTTGCTGTTCTTTCTTCTGATCACCAGTCAAGATTCCGGTAGGTGTAATATACTTAGTTCCTATATGATCCCAATACTGACTACCAAGACTCTTAATGTAAATCTTCATTCTATCACTCCATATTCTATAGTTATCTTTGTTGAACTTCGGACCTTCTTTCTTCATCATGATCTACAAGATCTTTTCCTCAAGTTGTTAGGCTTTTAGATTAAAGAGGACCTGAGATGCTCTAATACCAATTGATGGTATGATTAAAGAATAAATATCCGGTAGAATAATGACAGGGGGGGTGAATCAGTATACTGAAAAACTGATACAAAGTTCCCAAACTCAAATTCAATCACACAAAGTAAACATATCTCAGTCAAGATTAATATTCATAAGAATACTTGACATCAACTAGTTTGACTGTTATGACAACTTAACAATAAACAACTTCAATCTTGTAAACATCAACAATTATTAATCATAACTCAACATATTCATCTCTCAATGCTTCTAGTTATCATGCCTTATTAGAAGTTAATCAAATCAACAAATAAGATCATAACCACAAAAACATTCACCACTTGACACAAATTTTTATACGTGGAAAACCCAAATAGGTAAAAATCATGGTGAGATGAGACTCACAAGGATAGCTATCTAAACTCTTCTGAAGTTTGCCCTGTTAGGAGTCAAGCCTGTTAAAGCTTTATAATAAGTCCTATTAAGAACTGATTCCGGTTAAGGGAATTAAAAATATGCCTTGATGAAAAGCACAATACCATGTTAGGAGTAACCTCGCAAGAGGATTTAAGAATCCAAGCTAATGGACCACCTTGTTAGAGGATTTAATGAGTAACCAAGCTTGTTAGAGCTTACCCAGTTAAGGGATTTCACTTTTGCTGTAATTGTTAGAAAATAACAGGTTTTCTTGATCTATCTGAATAGCACTACATTTGCTTGATTAGATCCTTTTAAGCTTCAATATGCCTTCACTCAAAGTGCAGATCCATTCACTAGTTAGACAACAACACACTCAATAGGTTTTTGCCAATCTTGCCAACAACTTTTGCAAACAACTTCATCGACCTTAAATACAAATCAATTAGGTCGGTAACACAACAAAAACCTAATTCTCATCATCGAGACTACAAACAAGTCGGTACAATCTTGACCTTTAGAAATCATAACAATCTCTTCACATTATTCAAGAAAATTCCAACCACTCCATGATCACCGCTTCATCAGACTTTGTAACTCATCATGCGCTGTACATTAGATGCAATCCACTTTGCTCCTTCCCTAGACAATAACCAAATGTGCCAAAACAATTTGAACTTATCCTCATACAATGATCACATGTGTCGTCATCATTACCTCTCATTAGATAATAAACCAACAAACTTGATCGGTTAGGGTTTAACAGCTGATAGGGTTTACTGGTTACATTGCATAGAAAGGTTTAGCCCTTTACACCGTTTTACTGGTTCAACTCACAAACTTAACATACCAGTTACTAGCCAATATCAAAAACAACAATATCAGCAATAACATGAATACCATTATCGTTTCAATTGCCATCAATGACAACATATCATTAATGCAATCTCTATGCAAAATGCCAACACACATCTAGCATCAAACTTTCCTATATCTTCATCCCTTTTAATATAACATTAAATTTTAAAAAAATTGAAATATTTAACAGTAGGAGCATGACCAAACCATAACTCATAAGGAGTCTTACCGGTATTACCTTTGATATGCACCTGGTTAAGATTGTAAACAACAATACTCATAACTTCTCTCCAATAGACATGCGAAACATTTCCTTTCAACATCATGGTTCTAGCAAATTCTTGAATGGTTTTGTTCTTCCTCTCCACAACTCCATTTTGTTGAGGGGTTTTCGAAGCAGACAACTATCTCTTTACCCCATGCTCTTCACAAAATACATTAAACTCATTTGAAAGAATTCACAACCTCTGTCAAATCTCAAACACTTCATCTTCAAACCTGATTCTGTCTCAATCATAGCTTTGAAAATATTGAACTTCTCTAGAGCTTTAGACTTCTCCCTCAAGAAAATAACCCACACCATCCTAAAATAATCATCAATGAGAAACATAAAATATCTATCTCCCTACAAGATTCTAACTCTAGAAGGACCACACAAATCAGTATGCACAAGATCCAACAATCCATTTGAAAAATGCTTCTTACTCTTGAAAGAAATTCTTGTTTTCTTCCCTAACTGACATTCCTTGCATATAGGGTTAGTAGGTTTCATCAAATTAAGAAGATCTCTCACAGCCTAAGTGGAACTTATCTTGATAATGTTATCAAAATTCACATGACACATCCTTCTATGCCTCAACCAATTTTCATCAATCTGAGCAATCAAACAACTTTTACCAGCAACATTTAAGTGAAAGATATTACCTTTAGTCTTTGTACCTAATGCAAACTCTATTCTAGAACTACCCTAGATTCTAAATTTTCCATTCTTGAATTGAAGATCATATCCCTTGTCAATCATATGTCCAATACTCAACAGGTTATGCCTTAGACCTTCTACATACAAGACATCATCATTATTATGCTTACCATCAAGAGAAATTAAACCTCTACCACTGATTATTCCAGCTTTATCATCACCAAACCTTACAACGCTTCCTTCATACTTTTCTAAACTCACAGACTTACTCTTATCACTTGTCATATGATGAGAGCATTAGCTATCAATCACTGATGCAGGAGAATTCGATGGTGTAAGGGCAATCCTGCATCACCCAAAAATATTTTTATTTTCTGTTGTAGTTTCTGTATTCTCCCTTTCTTGTTTTAGCAATTTATTCATAGTCAAATTTGAAGCCCTTAGAGGTTCTGGATGAGCCCAGAAATTGGTGGAAATCCAAAGTAGTTGGCCTTTAGGCCGTACTTTATGCCACATCATCTTTTTAAGACCTTTCCAAAAAGGTATTATCACTGAAAATCCGACAGTTAGATCAAAAATTATAGCTGCCAGAATTTAGACATTTATTTTTTGGAAAGTTTCTAGTTAACGAATTTGGCTTCAGTGAAATTATGCAGTTTCTTGTTTTGGCACTAGTTAGTCTGCCAAGTTTCTATTTCAAATGTAATCTTAGCTCCTAAGGAAAGAAATTCTATTTAAGACTCATCTTTGAGGAAAATAGTTTAGTTTTTGGAGTTGAGTTTTTGAGAGCTTAGAGTTGGGAGATTGTATTGTGGGAAGGGTATTTTCCAAATTCTATAAGCTGCATGTGTGGTATCCTGTGAGGTTTTAATCCTCTGAAATTGTAATGCATGTAGTGCATGTTGGTTGCAAATAATAATAAAATTTCTCTTTTGTTTCTCAATTGTTGTGTTTTTCTATTTCTCGGGTTGTTCCCTCATCGAGTGGTATCAGAGCGGGTTGTTCCTGAGTGTCTGAACAGATCGCCAAACGTGAGGTAGTTCATACTAGGATCTGCAATTGTGGGCTCATGTTCAAAATGCCTCCAAGAGTGATGCATGGTGGCAGAAATGCTAGTGGTAGAAATGCTTTGGCAAACAAGGGTTTGAGCGCCCTCCAGAGACAAATTGATGCACTGCAAGAAGAACTAAGAAGAGGGTTTAATCCGAGGAGAGGAGAAAGTGATGATGAAGGAGAGGTTGAAGATTCATCCTCAAGTGAGTCAGAAGAAGCAATAGATTGTGATCAAGCTCATTTGTTGAGGGCCATTTCTCATATTGGGAAGAGACCCAAAATTGAATTCTCAAATTATTATGGGAATCTGAACCCAGAAGAGCTGATTGATTGGATTAATGAGTTAGAGGAATATTTTGAATATGAGGAGACAAAGGACCCAGATTGGGTTAAATTTGCTAAGACAAAGCTGAAAGGTCATGCACATATCTGGTGGAAAGAGGTACAGTTGGACAAAAATCATAGAGGAAAGGGAAAGATCACCAGATGGGACCACATGATTAACAAAATGAAGAAACAGTTCATCCCTATGGACTATGAGTTGGATCTGTTAAAGAAACTACAAGGTTTGAAGCAAGGTAGTAAATTTGTAAAAGAGTATACATAAGAATTTTATAAAATCATTATAAGAACAACCAATGCAGAGGCCAACAAGGAGAAAGTCGTCTGTTATCTTAATGGGTTATGACCAAGTATTCAAGAGGAGTTGAGTCTGGTCAAAATGGTTAGTATTGAAGAAGCATATCAGTTTTCTTTGAAGGTTGAAGAGAAGATGAATAAGAGGTTCGAAGGAAAGCAAAAATGGAAATCCCAAGGCGATAGAGGTGGTGGAAGATCCTTTGGGGATCAAAATGATGATCTGGAGAAAAATGAAGATGTGGGTACTAGCTGAAATCAGAGGGAAGATAATTTCTATCAGGCTCGTGACCAAAACAATGGTGAACAATGTGGAAGATGAAGAGGAAGGTCTAGACAAGGATCCAGAAGAGGGGGTTTTAGAGGAACTTGTTTCTAGTGTAGTGAAGAAGGGCATAGAGCCTTTGAATGTCTGCAGCGCCAAGGAAGGACAGATAGAAGGAACGAAGGCCATGCACGGGTGGCACATGCAAATGAAGAAGCCCAGTCTAAACATTCAGATGATGCTGAAAGGGGAGAGGCCCTAGTTATCAGGAGAGTCCTAATGAATGAGGAGAAAGACATAGAGCAAAGGCAATTTTTATTTCATACCAGATGCAAATGTGAAAATACGTGTTGCAATGTGATTATCGATAGTGGGAGTACTGATAATTTGGTGTCTGAAGAAATGGTTAGGAAGTTGAAGTTGAAGAGAGAAAGACATCCACGTTCGTATCAGATATCTTGGTTGCAGGATGACCACAAAGTTTTGGTCAATGAGTAGTGCCTGGCAAAATTCAAGATTGGTATTTATTGGGATGAGATATGGTGTGATATCATACCAATGGATGCATGTCACATGTTGTTAGGGAGGCCATGACAGTTTGATAGGCGTGTTGTACATGATGGCCATGCTAATACCTACACCCTGATAAAGGATGAAGTTCACCATAAGTTGAAGCCCTTGAAGGATGTGGAAGAAAAGGTATGTAGTAATGTCAGGATGTGTTTTGTTGGTGGAAAAGAATTTTTGGAAGATAAGAAACAGGAATGTGTGTGTTTTTCTTCAATTCCTAGAGTGGGTAGAGAAGTTAATGAAAAAGTGCCTGTAAAAGTTTCAAGTAATTTGTTGAGTGAGTTTCAAAACATTGTGTCTGAAAATGTGTCTAAGGGTTTATCAAGTATACAGTCTAATGGAGTTGTAGATGCCTTTAGTAGGAGGTAAACTTTGTTGAAAAAGATGCAGTTGGAGGTGGTTGGGCTCAACGAACTCAAGAAGTTGTATCCTAAGGATCCTGATTTTGTAGAAGCTAGAAAAGCTTGTAAGAAACTTGTTACTTTTGATAGGATGAGATGGCAGGATTTCATAATCCAAGATGACATGTTATTTAAGGGAAGTCAGTTGTGTATTCTAAGGAGTTCCATGAGAGAGAGCTTGATCAAGGATAAGCACAGTGGAGGGATGGCAGAACATTTTGGTCAAGAGAAGACCATTGCCATCATTAGTGAGTATTATTATTGGCCTCAGATATCATAGTATGTAAAGAAATTTGTATAGAACTGCAGAGTATGTCAGGTGGTGAAAGGAGTGAGTCGGAATACAGGGCTGTATCGGTCATTACCTGTTCCAGAGAGGCCATGGGAGGTGAAGAAGCACATCAATGAGATGAATCTGTAATATATGGTGGAGGCAAATCAAAAAATGAGATATAAGGAGTTTCAGGTTGGAGATGAGGTGATGGTTCATTTGAAGAAGGAAATGTTCCCAGTTGGGATCTACAATAGGATAAAGGTGAAGTAGTTTGGGCCTTGCAAGATTTGGAAGAAGTATAATTCAACATTGCAGATTTAACAAAATATTGTGAAAGTGACATAGAGGAGGAGTCGGTAATAGAGAAGTACAAAATCCTCGCAACTACTTCGGAGAAGGAAGAGATCAAAGCAATTCTAGATAGCCATGTGAAGAGCACTAGAAATAAGCAGTATGAGGAGCATTTGGTGAAATGGAAGGGAAGACCTGTCGAGGATTATTCATGGTTGTCCAAAGCAAAGGTTGACCATTTGGATTTTCCTCAACCAGCTGAGACATGACGGGGTCACTTCTCAATCTACCTCGGGTGTCTGATGCAGGAGCATTCGGTGGTGTAAGGGCAATCTTGCATCACCCAAAAATATTTTTTATTTTCTGTTGTAGTTTTTGGATTCTCCCTTTCTTATTTTAACAATTTATTCATAGTCAAATTTGAAGCCCTTAGAGGCTCTGGATGAGCCCAGAAATTGGTGGAAATCCAAAGTAGTAATATCATTGAAAATTTGACAGTTAGATCAAAAGTTACAGCTGCCAGAATTTGGACATTTATTTTTCGGAAAGTTTCCAGTTAACGAATTTGGCTTCAATGAAATTATGCAGTTTCTTGTTCTGGCACTAGTTAGTCCACCAAGTTTCTATTTCAAATGTAATCTTAGCTCCTAAGGAAAGAAAGTCTATTTAAGACTCATCTTTGAGGAAAATAGTTTAGTTTTTGGAGTTGAGTTTTTGAGAGCTTAGTGTTGGGAGATTGTATTGTGGGAAGGGTATTTTCTAGAATCTATAAGCTGCATGTGTGGTAGCCTGTGAGGTTTTAATCCTCTAAAATTGTAATGCATGGAGTGCATGTTGGTTGCAAATAATAATAAAATTTCTCTTTTATTTCTCAATTGTTGTGTTTTTCTATTTCTCGGGTTGTTCCCTCATCAATCACCCATTCATCTTTCTCTTCAACTTGTGCAGCCAAAGCTCTTTCCACATTTGCGTAGCTAGCAGAATCAGTAGGTATTGGATCATCTTCCTTGATAGCAATGAACATGCATTCATTATCACTTGTATTTCCTTTATCTGATTCATCATCTGAAACACCTTCATCAACAACATAATAACATCTCTTCTGAAATCTAGGTTTGTTAGGTCTTGGCGTAGGAACTCTTTCTGGACACCTTGAGGCAAAATGACCTATCTTATTGCAAGAAAAACATTTAAGAGGCAACTTTCCTTCATACTTATTGACTCCTTTAGGTAATCTCCTGGCAATAAGTGCTTCATGCTCCTCAAGTTCTCACTCTTCTTCTTCATTTTCCTTTCTCTCCTTCTCATATCTTTGCTTATCCTTTTCGGAAATAGTGACTTTGAATGTAGATTATACCTTAGGAAGAGAATCACCAAACTCACTTAACTCAAAGGTTGATAGCTTACCAAGCAACATGTCCCTAGTCAAATTAGTCAGAGTTTGGATCTCCTCAATAACAATAACTTTGTGTTTGTATGATGCAGGTAAGGATCTAAGCACTTTAGCAACAATCTCTGATTCTTCCAATGTTCCATTGACACATTTGATATTACACATAGGTTCATTCACCTTTTGCATAAAAGAAGTGTTATTCTTATCTTCGCTTATCTTCAACATCTCATATTTACCCCTTTAGGCTCTGCAACTTGGCAATCTTCACATAACTATCACCTTCATACAAAGTTTCCAACTTTTTCCAAATCTCATGAGTAGTCTTCAATTTCATTAAATTTGTCATCTCAGAATCTATCAGAGCACTCAATAATGCTTCCTTAGCCCTAATATTGTATTCAAGTTCCTTTATCTCATCTAGAGTTGAAGGACCATTTGGAGAAATGGTATACTTGTCTTTAGTAATTGTCTAGTAAGATTCACCAATGCATCTCAAATGACACTCCACACAATTCTTCCAAAGAGAGTAGTTAGTACCATCAAATCTTGAACTATCCTTCTTGTAGGTTTCCATCCCAGATCACCTCAAGTAGTCAAGCTTCTTCGGAGGAACCTGCTCTAATACCAATTGATGGAATAGCTTTGATAACCGACAAACAATTGAGAGGGGGGGGGGGGTGAATCAGTTGTCTCAAAAACATACACAATATAAACTTATTCTCAGATCTGATAATTAAGCATGAAAGCATAAATCAACAACACATCAAGAACAATCATAACACCAGGATTTTTGATGTGGAAAACCCGGTCAAGGGAAAAACCATGATGGGAACCTACCCAGAATATGATGATACTCTGTTAGAAGTAATAGAAATATTACAATGGGGAATACACATGCATTCGGGCACACTTCCTAGAGCCCACTGCTCAAAAGCAACAAGGGCTACAACCCAGGGAAGACTCACTGTCTTACAAACATATTCAGATCACATCTGAAAGATCATGAACTGAACGATAACATCTCCTTAATGTCTGGTTACAGTTCTGGTTAAGAACATAACGACTTTCTTCTTCTCACACTTCTTCTCTACCTCTAAAAGATACATTCAGCGCACATATATTCTGATTCTCACACATTCACACATTCATTTACAAAGATATTACATTTATTTATACATGACATGAACCTTGTGAAGATCATCAAGGTTGGCTCAACACTCACCACTTAATTACAAAAATATAACCACAAACGCTATAATATTATATGTGGATCAAGCAATGTTGGCTAAGACATAGCACAAACCAAAATCAACTACCTCAAACACGCTACACCTCCAAGAATTATGCATCGAACTTTCGCAACATGCTACAATCGTCTGTTCAGCCAAAACATGAAGAACAATAAAACACTAGAGAAAAATCATCAATTACATGCACAATGATCCATGTAGACCACCAACATGAAAGGAACATTATCTAGAAACATCCACAAGCATCATGAATTACCACCGCAACATCCACACCAACACAAATTACTGGAATCATCATTATCTCTATACTGGACCTCAGGAACATAAACTACAATGACTGTCAACCTGGAAAAATAACTTGCGGAGCTCCGAACCATGAACCAATTGAATTAAGGATACACATCAATGTCCTAAACATATTTCCAAATCCTCAGATCAAGATATTACAATGTGGAGCAATGTAGATCAAAATACTGACCACTTTCATCACTGAACAACAGAAAAACCAACCATTAGACAAATACTCATAACTTACTCAAATCTTCATGCAGACGTCTGAAAATTGCACTGAATCAACTACACACAACCCTCTACAAACCCATTAATCCGCAAACTCCGATAATCAACAATGCCAAATAAACCAACTCATTGAAATTTACTGCATCACTATCACAGATAGAGAAACAAACAGAGAAATATGTTGACATCAATGACAACACATCTCTCAGATATCTATCAAGAACATATTTGCAACATACTCACCAACAATATCCAATAATAGGCCATTTATTTTGGTCACATTGGAGACGCTTCATAACAAAGGCAATATTTGAGATCATCATTAGCTAAGAGAGCTCACACCTCGAGTAATCATACTTGGTAGGAGGTTTCTCATTTCCTTGAAGCTTGGGTAAAGGTGTGCAAACTAATTTTTGTGGAGTTTGTTTGAATCTCATCCTGTCATTAGCTAATTTTATTGTTCACATAATTATTTCCTAATGGGAAGTTCATAGGTCCATGTATTGAATCAGTTGTTTGATACCACAGTGTAACAATTCACATAGCCTTACTAATTTTCCACCATAATTAATTACTCATAATTGTACAATTAAAAAAATGAATGAAATTCAAAATAAATTTAATTACTACTCCCCTTGTAATCAAACAAATGAATTAAGTACCTTCCCACAAGAGTGCATTTATAACATGATTTAACTTTTCCATTTTAAGTACATTACATTAAATGATATTTACATGATAATCAACTTTGATAACATATGGCCTTTGATCATCATAACCACTTGGTCATCCATAGATTAAGAGATGAGAACATATTTGAGATACTTTTTCACCCAACCATGAAGCCTTAGCTTCACCGAAGTTCTTCTTGAGTTGAAAAGCTGCCAACCCTGCTCGAAGTTCCTAGTAACCTGGAGACAATTAGCAAGAGGTAATTTTGGTGCAAGCTTGATCGACATGCATATTCCTAACTCAAATGTGCTATGCTAATCAGGATGTGGTAGAGAATAATAAAATAATAGATTTACTAGGCAACGCTCATCTTTTTCAACTAACTCCTGACTTTGGCCAAAGTACTTGCAATAAAAATGTGAATTTGAAAAGAGATTTACTTTTTGTGTGATTCCACATTTGCCATCATATCTTGAAAGATAAGCTTTCCCAAATACAATAACACTTATAAAAGTAACACATCATGCACAACTGGGCAATCATATCACACAACTTAACTTTCTTACATGCAATAATGATTAAGAAATGCATGTTTTATTATAAAAATCTAATGCTTTTTTGCATGCAATTTCTTTTAATAAGTTTGAGATCTCCATCTATAATGCTTTATGATGAATAGTGCAATTATATTTAAATGCATGCTTTATAAGCATTTCCTTCATTGTTTCAATCTAACTTTATTTTTCTGGTTTCATTTTTGCAAGATAAATTCATATTTTAACATGGAGGCAAATTTATTCCTTTATACTAAACCAAAATATTTAATATATATGATTCATATGGTATGAGTATGTTTATTTACATACATCCACATATAGATTTGTGGGTATAAATATATACATATGAGATGTGATCTTCATTAAAATTTATTGAATTCAATATCATGAATCTACCAAATAATTATCTAAATTAGATTGAATTCTGAATAGCATTCATGGTAGATTTCTCTCTATTCTTTCTTATGTAATGCATGCATAGTTTTATCTAGATGTTTATACAACTATGTATGTAAAGATTGCATATCTACAATCAAATTTTGAATAACATCGAAAAGGAATACAAAATACAAATTTTTTATAGTTGAAATGCTATTTTGAACATAGAGCACCATTTCTAGGAGTTGTAACAACTGAAATATGATCCTATCTAGATGATTGTTGATCTTCATTTGTTCATTAGGGCCCCCTTGCAGCTTAGAGCATAAAAATGTAGTTTGAAAAATGATATAAGAGGAAAACCTTAGCATTTCACCTTCTTGACAAACATCATTGTTCAAATAAACAACCATATATCTACTTTTCCATATGTTAAGTAAAATAATTTATCTCATGGAATCAACAACAATATTATTCTAAATGATTAAGCAAAAAATTTCTCCTTTTTAACATAAAACATGATTAAAAAATGAAAGGGATATGATTGAAAATAACATTTAATTTTTTTTTTCAACACAAAATCTTAAAAAGTATCTCAGAATTAAATTTTGATATAAAAATGGGTATTTATTTAGTTGAATCATCATACATCTTAGCTTGTTACCAACATGTAGCTTGAAATGCAAAACCTTCTAGGTTAGAATTTGAGCATTAGCCTCAATGATGCATGAGCATCCCCGGTCTATGAGCAATCTTGCATCAACAAAAAATATTTCTTTTCAGTTTAGTTCTTGTTTAGTTCATTGTGGAGTTTTCCGTGTTCTTACCGGTTGGTATTGGTAGTTGCATGCTTTCCATAGTAGATCTTATTTTCAGTTCCTAGGCTGGTTCATGTGCTTAATTCCATATTTTCAGTCCATTTGGATTATTTTCTGGCTAGTTATCGCTTTCGGTTGATTGTTTTTGGGTTTCGAGACAGTTCTTGTGCTTACAGGTTGCTTTTCCTTCATTACCAGAGTGGTTCTTAGCATGTGGACCTATTTGGGATCTTGTCCAATGTTCTTTGGCATGTGGCTGACCTTCCTGATGTACCGCACTTCTTGGTTATTATTTTCTGAAGGAATTCTTTCATTCTTAGGGCCGACCTAGTTACACGTTTCATTTTCCTCCATTGGTAAATGCAATCTTTTGAGGCCGACCTGGATATGTTCTAGAGGGTATATATAGGGTATTATGTAATAATTTGTAGGGGATAGGAAATAGAAATTAGAATAAGGATTTAGATTCGTATTTGGTGATCTGGTTTATTCTCAGAGTCTCGGTTGGATTGTATCTGGCTTGAAGCCGACATGTAACCGATTAATTACTGGATGTTCTATGATGAATATATGTTGATATCCAGATGGTTGCCGGAAGTTCTAAGGAAATAATATGATCTATTTATGTAATCTTGCTATGTTTTCTTGTTGCTTTCGTTGTGTTACTCTTGTTTCATAAGCCAATCAACTCTTTTTTGAGCGTTTAACTGGTTATAGCTGCATCACTAAGCCTTAGACTACCAAATTTGAGCACTCAACTTTTTCCAAGCCCTTTCTTGGATTCTATGTGTTGGTGTAATTAAGGAATTTTACCTTGGCTGATTCTCTCCTAGGTCCTAATTACACTCTACTTAAGCTTACTTAGGTAATTGCATAGGAGTAGTTGGAGCATCTCCAATTTAGGTGGAGTTATCATGTTATTACTTTATCATATCCACCTTTCATGTTTGCATTTTTCTACCTTTTTGGGTGATCCACCTTTAGTGTTGTTATCATACGATCACTTTTATATTTTAGGTGGGACAATAAATTTTCACTTTGGTTATCATATATGATATTATGACACTTGACATTATCTCATTCACTCTTATCTTCTCACCTTAGCTATATAACCAAGGAGTCTCCCATGTACATTTGACTAGTTCATTACATCATTGATGAGAATACAATTTGTTCTTGTATCTATTGTTATCTCTTGTTATTGTGCTATTCAATAGGCCTCTAGATCTTGGGTGGCTATCTCCATAGCCAATCCTTACATTGTATTAGAGTTGATAGGGTACCTTTGATAGTTTTTTTGGAGAGATCTTGGTGCATTTCAAGATGGGCATTGTTTCAAATCTATGGTGAAAGGGATTCTTAGGATCTTCCTAAGCTAAAACTAAGGCCATTATTGGATTTGGAAGGGTGTTTCTACCTAAAAGCATTTTTTGTTGCATTCCAATCGGACTCAGAAGGTCCAAGATATTAAAATTTGAAGGTTCAAGGACTTGCACATAACCCAGGTCCGTACACCCAATGTGGTCCTCACCTTCCCGTGACCTGCAATGGCATACATTCTAAATGGTTCAAGCATTTGCATTGTCTGTCTCCTTCGAGTAATCCACTTGCTCTACACCCACACCTTCAACCATATACTTTCCTGACTCAACTTTTTTTTGGCAGTAGTCCCCTAACTCTAACAACTCTACCTATTATGGAAGGCCCTAGTAGGCCTTGACGTCCTCGTGTCATCACTAGTCATCAATATTTTCACCCACCAACCTTCTCAAAATTCTCCACAAACTTTGGATCTCTAGCATTATTTTCTTGTATTTTATGGTAGCCTAATTTTCTACGACCTGCATGACCCATTCAAATGAGCCCCTTCTAGTCAATTTGCAATTGCTGATTGCTCTATTTTCGATGTTCACTCCAACATCCTCCTCCTCCTACCTAGGATGCATTGTTCACCATACACCACACTCAAGCAAGTGCACTTGGGTAAAATGCACGCACCCCCCACTCCTGGTCTTGACACACCCTGCACAAAACATGTCGCACACTACGTGCTCCTTTTAGATGTCTTGCCATGAGTCCACCAAGTTATCCTAGGACAAGGAGATCCCAGTCCACATGGATCTTGAGCCAACATAATCACATGTGGTTGTATTAGATTGGTGCACACAAACCCTACCAATTGGCCCACATTAGCACATAATTGGCAATCTAATTATTAGTACAAATAGCCACTTCAGCCTATGAAATGCCATGACAATCATCGATTCATTGTCATACTACCATGTGGCAACATTTGATTGATCTATGTAAGGTGCCACATTATTATACAAATATCCCATTCAGTGACCCACGAGGAGCGTATGACCTGACGCATTAGTTTCATATCATCTATTGAATCAACACCACATCAATAGTCCATATTGTAAAAAACATCCATGTAGGGAGGTGATTTTTGTTGTAATGTTCATATGACCATCATATTAAAGCCACTAAAGTGCTGACATCAACATTGCAGCAACAATTTTTTTGAAAATTTAGACCCCCCTCTTCATTGAGCTTCTTGATTTCACAGTATGACTTTGAAGGCTCGTAACTTGGTCATTTTAAGGCTTTTTTCAATGTATATTTTTATTTGGGCTGAATTTTTGTTTACTTTTCTTTTTGGTAGATATTTTTTAATTTTGGCAAATAGTTTTTCCAAAATTTTTAGTTTTTCACAACTATAGTTGTCCAATCCTTGTGTTTGCAAATTTTGGGGCTTCGTTCAGGCTCATATGACCTCCTTTTCACGTGTCATTTTTTAAAAGTGCATGATTTTTTGTCCTTTATTGTGGAGCTATCATTTTTTATCATTGTGAGTAGAAATATTACTTTAAGAACTTGGTCTTTTTTGGCCTATTTTGGCATATGTAATGCTTAGATCTCAATCAGGTCTTTTGCATCAATAATTTGAGTCTTCCTTAGCCCACTTAAGATAGTTATAAACATTGAAATCAAAATTTCACTTTGTCTTGGTTTGCAAGTGGCTTCTTGTACATGCACTAAGTATAAAGTGCCAAATCATTTTTTTTTTGGTGGGGGGTGGCGGGGTTTCTTCGATTGGGTGAATTTTGGGGGTGTCTTGTGTGCTTTTACCTCTCATTATCTCCTTGGTGCTCTTTTTTTTTATTTTTTTAAAGTTATTGGTTCTCATAAGTTTCCTTTTTAACTCCTCATAATTATGCAACTTGGAAAGTTTATATATGGACTAAACTAATGGAAAAGTGATTAACTCATTATATTGATGGAACTATTAAAGAACCATAAGATCCTAAAGATGATCCTAATATGAACATGGGATTTGGATCCTAATAATTTTGATACAATGTAAAACTATGTAACTAAAGCAAATGAGCTAAGAGTACAACTCAAGGATTGTTGCATTGATAAGAAGGATGCACAATTGGTCTTGAATTTCTTGGACAATCTTCCTTCCGAGTATGCAAACTTTTTTCTAGCTTCCAAACCCATTGATTGACTATGAGTAGGGCCTACACTACACCTTCATTTGATTCATTCATAGTAATTTTGTTGCGTGAGCAATCAAAGTTGATCACCATGGGGATTCTCAAGTCCTTCAAGTCAAAAGCTTTGGTGACTAATCAAGGAATCAAAGGAATTGAGGAAAAGGAAAGAACCAAAGGCAATATAAGATAAACCTCCAAAAGGATAGAGCACAATCATCCTCTCCACAACAAGGCAATTCTTCTTCCAAGAAGGGAAATTCAAACAAGAAGGAGAATCCAACTTGTTCATATTGCAAGAAAGTTGGTCATGATGAGCATCGTTGCCACACTAAGAAAATTGATGAGTTGACAAACATCATCAAGAAGAAAAACATCAATTTGACATCTACTTACAAGAAGAAGGAGTTATATCCTTCCACTTCCTCACAATCAAAAGGAAAAGGGAAAACATTTGTGGCAACTACAGGTTCTTTACAACAAAGGATACTTGACTTAGGTGGCTCTCATCACATGGGTTCTACAAGGGAACAATTTTCTTCATTGGAGCCATCCAAGGCACCTCACATTTTCATAGGCGATGATACACAAGTGGAAGTTGAAGGGAAAGGTTTGGTTGACATGGATCATGGAACACTTGAGAATTTTCTTTATGTTCCTAACTTGAGTACCAACCTTCTTTCAATCTACCAAATAACTCATTTTGGATATGGAAAGAAAGTTGAGTTTCTACCTGATTCAGTTGTCATCAAAGAACTTAAGGATGATGCATTGGTTGCAGTGGGACAAGCCACAACACTTGTCTTTACTGATTCTTCCACTTTGTTCCTCAAAATCCTTGTGTAGCCTTGCTCATGCATTCAAATTCATAAAGTAAGGTATGGTATGAGCGGTTTGAACATCTCAATTACCACTTGTAGACACCTAAAATTCATAAAGTAAGGTATGGTATGAGCAGTTTGATTATTTTATCCTAAGCCATCTATTAATTAAATATATTTTTATTTATTTAATTAATTCATTAATCCTCTTTTAGCCTCTCCTCATTTAGATAAATATTTTTATTTATTTATATTACTTTCCCAAAATCTAATAAATATTATATTTATTTAATTGGTCCCACTTCTTCTATTAATTGAATAGATCTTCATTTATTTAATTAATTCATTAGCTTTTTCCCTCCAAGACACTTGTCATTCATCTCTTAATTTTCCTTTAACCACCTCTCTAATATTTTATTATTTCTTATACCTACCCTCTAATTTGAGCCGACCATTTATCCTTTCACCTCTTAATCCTAGCCTTCCATTTCTAGGGTATTCTCTATATAAGAGGGTCCTTTCATCCTCATCAACCCTAACTAATGTGAATCCTAATTAATGCGATCATATCACTAACAAGAGAATCAATCTTCATGCGATCAAGTGTCTACACAACCACAATTTGTTCTTTGTTGAGATCTTGTACACAATAGAAAATGTGAGAGCAACAATATCAAGCGAGATCAATGGAGATAGGAAACAATGGAGATCGAACCCTACTAAGAATATGAATGGTATAATCTTCCTATTTTGTTGTGATTTGCATGTTTTAGGTTCTTCATTGGTGTACATGGTGGATTTTAGTTATAGAACTAGGGTTTTATGTGGTTGAATCTTGTGAGGTTTTACAATAGTTTAACATTCCATTTTTATTGTATACACCACTATCTTCAACAAATTAGCTCCAAGGATATGGTCACAGATCTCCCTCAAATCAGATTTTCAGATGGCACATGTCCAGGTTGTTCTAGATGGGTAAGTATCGAGAAGATAATTTTGACAAAGGGATGTCTTGGAGAGCTTTAAAATTTCTTCAATTGTTTCAAAGTTATGTAGCAAGCCCATTTCCAGTGTTGTCATTTAGCAAGGCTCACTATGTGCTCACCTTCATTGATGACTACTCCCACCTCACTTGGGTGTACTTTCTTTGTCATGAGAATGAAGTGTTTGAAAAGTTTCTAGCCTTCAAGGCTCATGTTGAGAAGCAATCAAGGAATCAAGTCAAGATTCTCTGCACAAACAATGAAAGGAAATAATTAAACAATCAACTTGTCCAATTTTATACTCTTGAGGGGATAGATCTCCAACATTTAGTTTCCTACACTCCACAATAGAATAGTGTTGAAGAAAGGAAGAATAGCACCCTTAAGGAGATGACTATTTGCATGATTCATGGTTGTTCTCTTGGTTTTTCATTTTGGGTAGAAGCCATTAATTGTGCCACACACATCCAAAATTAGGTTCCCCAGAAGGTATTGAAAGGTATGACTTCTTTTGAGGATTGGTGTGGTAGAAAACTAATTGTGAGGCACTTTAGAGTTTTTGGTTCTCCAACCTGGGCACACATAACTCCAGTGAAGCACAAGCCATTGGAACCTCATATTAGACCTTGCATCTTTGTTGGATATCCTGATGGTGTCAAAGCATATATACTTTTGATCCAGAGACACATGAGTTATTCATTCGAGGAGTGTTCACTTTGAGTAAAGATCTCCTCGATTGGCCTTTAATCCTCCTCATCCTTCCTCCATAGTGGAAAGTGATGATAGTGACTCAGATGAATCTACCTCAACTCTGAATAATAGGTTCACACCTTTGTAGGTCTCACTTGAAGTTGAGGATACTTATCCTTCATCTCCTACAAGAACTCTTTGGGCTTGACAAACTCTTGAGTTAGCAAGTACTTGTTGATCTTTAAAAATGCTTCTATAAAAAACCACCTTATGGGAAACTCCATGATGGGGGACCTGTGCATGTTCACCAAGTGACCTCTGGGACTTTAGAAGTTGACTCTTCATATATGGGGGGGAGAAAAGGGAAAGAAGAAAAACTTAAAACAAAGCTACTCCATAGCGATGCACTAAAATATTTTTAGTAAACTGTAAGCATTGAGAAAATTCACATACATGTAGCTCTAAGGCCCATTCAACAATCTACATGCCCAGAAAATCAGGATTGAAATATAAACAACATCCCATTTAACATAAAGAAACAAATGCCATTCATCCACTAGATAACAAGTTCAAAAGACATAGTTTAATCTGTAAAGTCTTACAACATATATTCCTAAAGTTATACATTACAAGATGCACAAAAAAATATTCATGCACACTAAAAATAGTGATCACATAGGCCGAAGGCACAATCTGATTATCATAGTTTCAGGAATATAATCACAAATTAAAGGTGTAATTCACCAAGGGGCTATCTATGTTTTCCCCCAAAAAGTTCGAACCCCTTTTACGATGAGCTCGCAACCTTATATAGTGAAAACATCTTTGCTCTAAAATGGTTATTGCAGCCAAATAGGCCTCTGCATACCCATCACGTGTCCACTTCCCTCATGGAGTTTGTTGCAACCGTCGTGAGCTTGATCTTTTCATCACTATTTTTTTCCATGTGCACGACATTGTTACCACCTAAAAATTCCCTTATTTAGTTGCAACTACTTGATCACCTGGGCTTCTAATTTTTCTTCATTCGTGCTTCCTCATTTTGCCACGTGGTGCCTCCTATGGCCTTCCACCTTTAAAAGAAACAAAGGCATAGTTTTGAAATCTCTTCAGGCTCAAAACATATTTGGGCCCGCGCTTTGTCGACACACGACATGCTGGTAGAGCTTTTAGAGCCTTCATTTTCCTTTGCCTCTGAAAACTGCGCAATGCTGACACGTTTCACTCTCGCACACATTTGGAAGAGATAGAAGTCATGGACCTACTAGAAACTGTGCCATGCTGACACATGGCACGCTCGTACCTACTCTGCGTGAATATTAACGGATTGGTCTTGACTTGGATGAATTATAACTGTCTGCTCGGTGCTCTAAATCTCAAGCCACTTACACCATTGGAAAGGTCTTCAAAAGATCTAGTTTTAGTCCCTTAACACTATGCCCTCGGCTATTGAGTTAATGGACCGAGAATAGTTTTGACCCCACTTTGAAGGCCTCCAAAAAATGCAAAATACTGAAACAATCCTTTGAGGAAGCATCTAGAGTTCCTGAGTGGGATTCACTAATGGTGGAATAGTATAGTTCCTTGATGAGGAACCACAGATGGGACCTAGTTCCTCTTCATAATGAGAGAAATATGGTTCAATGTAAGTGGATGTATCAGACCAAGTATGTAGTGGATGAAAATATGGATAAGTTCAAAGATCGACTTGTGGAAAAATATTTCTTACATGTTCTTGGTGTTGATCATATCAATTCCTTTGCCCTCATTGATAAGATGAACTCCATTCGCTTGCCACTTGCTATTATCAAAAAATCATGTATGGGTTGTACATCAGATGGTTGTGAAGAGTACATTTCTTCATGGATATCTTCAAGAGGAGATTTATATGGAGCAGTCGTAGGGATTCATTGAAGATTCTTCCTTTCTTCAAGTAGTTTGAGGAAGTCTATCTATGGCCTCAAGAAGGCCCCTAGGGTTTGGTATGCTAAGATGGATTCCTTTCTTCTCTCAACAATATTCACCAGTTATCATTCAAATCCAAATATCTAAATTTTGTGATCCTATGACTCTCATTTTCTATTTGTATTTTATGTTGATGACTTGATCATTACAGGGAGTACCGAGTCATCCATCAATGATAGTGTTTCCATGCATGATTTTCTATGACTAACTTGGGCCTTTTGCACTAGTTTCTCAGGATTGAGATCACTTAGTCTTCTTTTGGGATCACTCTTTCTTCTCCCAAGTATGCTCTTGATCTTATTGCTTGGTTCCACATGGTTGATTGTAAGAATGTACTGACTCCCTTTCTTTCTAGAGTCAATCTTGAGGCCAAGTATTCCAATTCACTTGTTGATGCCACTTTGTATCATCATCTTGTTGGGAGTTTCATCTACTTGACTCATACATGAATTGATATTTTCTTTGTGGTTGAATTGGTTTCACTCTTTATGCAAGAACCACATGAGCTTTGTTAGAAAGCTACCAAATACATCTTGCACTACATACAGGGTACACATCACTTTGAGATTCACTATGCAATAGGTACATGACTTGACTTGGTTGGGTACACAAACTCCAATTTGGATAAAAATATTAATGATTGTAAGTCCACTTCTAGCTACAACTTTCATCTTGGTTTTGGCCCCATTTATTGGTAGAGTAAGAAGTATCATGCTATTGCTCTCTCTTTAACTGAGGCTGAGTATCGGGGAACTGTTAATGCCACTATTGAGGATATTTGGCTTTAGAATATTCTCTCCAAGTTTGGCTTTACCACTCCATGATCTAAAGTCCTTCATTGTGACAATCTGAGTGCCATTTAGATCTCAAAGAACCTGATTACCCATCAATGGACCAAACACATCGAGATCCATATGCACTACATCAGGGAGTTGATACAGGAGCATGCCCTTAATTTAAAGTATTTTTGTCCACCAGAGTAGGTTTCAAACATCTTCACCAAACGCTTCACTAAGAGAAAGTATCATCAATTGCAAGATCTGTTGGGGGTGCAAGATTTTTCATTAGTGGGTGTCAGTTGACTTCTTCATTCTCTCTTATGAGGGGACTTTTTCCTCACTCAAGGTTTTGTCATTCTCATTCTTCTTTGAGAGTTCTTTTGTGTTTCATCTCTCTTTTGGGGGGAATTTTTTTCCCACTAGGTTTTCTTCCATTCTTTGTTTGTGAGAGATTGCATTGCATTTGTACATGTGTACCTAACATGGCCTAGTTGTCGGGACCCATCTTGTATTGTTAGATTTTGTGTACATTCTCCCTAAGTTTTACTTAAGGGGGGGTGTTGGTGTAATTAAGACATTTTACCTTGGTTAATTCTCTTCTAGGTCCAATTACACTTTACTTAAGCTTACTTAGGGAATTGCATAGGATTAGTTAGAGCATCTCCACTTTAGGTGGACTTATCATGTTATTACTTTATTATAGCCACCTTTTATGGTTGCATTGTTCCACTTTTGGTGGGTGATCCACCTTTAGTGGTGTTATCACACTATCACTTTTCCACTTTAGGTGGGATGATAATTTTTTCACTTTGGTTATCATGTAATGAGATTATGACACTTATTAGTATCCCATTTACTCTTATGTTCTCATCTTGTCTATATAACCAAGGGGTCTCCTATGTACATTTGACTAGTTCATTACATCATTGACGAGAATACAATTTGTTCTTGTCTCTATTGTACTCTCTTATTATTGTGTTATTCAATAGGCCTCTAGATCTTGGGTGGATATCTCCATAGCCAAGTCATATACCATTTTTCCACTTTTTATTCAATCTAGGATATAAAGTCAAAGTAGGCAAGAGAGTTAGACATTTTTAAAAGTAAAGTAGCCAAACTGATGAGTAGAAAGCCATGATCAATCCTTGGAGAAATTACATTTCAAGGGAGTGCAAAGCTTCACAATAAGATCTACAAGGACTAAATATTTTAAACAAATGACAAGACCTTAAAGATATTATTTAAACCAAAGTTTTTCTTAATGTTTCACCAATAATCCCACTCTAGAGAATTAAAATTCTACACACAAGTGCTTCAAACTGATGGACTCCTTTATTGAATAAAAAGTAATCATGTCTTTGAACTTAGGAAATAGGAATACACTGCCCTTGGTATTGAATCAATCTATTAAAGTAAATAGATGTGGAATCAAAATTGAATCCATGTTGTAATGAGTAATTTTTTTAGTTCAATTATTTGCACACTTGCTGCCATGCCTTCCAAATAGATTGTAAGGGAAATGAAGTTTTGATATGAAACAAAGGAGCCATCAAAATTTTATCTACAAACATGACAATTTATCATTTTCTTTTGATTGAGGTTTGAATAATATGATAAAAAATGAAGATTTTCCACGATTCATCTCCATTAGTAGCTCTTATTATCCATTTTTCTAGCAAAACCCCTTGGCTTTTGGGATCCAACAAGCCTAACACACCCTTATCTTTAGGCTGAATACAATGTAAGCAAAACACGTACTTGTGAGATTTTGCCAAGATCAAGGGCACAATGAAAAGTATTAAAATAGAGACAAAAGAATGACAAGAACAAACTGTCTTCTCATCAATATGAAAATGATCAACTGGATTCACCAATACAATGAATATAGGCCTTCTTATATAGGCAAGGCCATATGGATGTATGAGCACACAATCATGACATGTGGCTCAATGAGAAACAAGGGTAGGTAAGAAATACTAGGGGTAGGTAGGAGAAATAATATAATATTCCACAAGAGGTGGATGACCCACCGAATGTGGAGTTTAACAACAAAACAAGACCACAAAAGGTGGAATTTCTCCTACAAGCTCTATCCCTATGTGCACACTTCCCTAAGTGTCTCAAATCCAAACTATAAAGAAATGCATTATCCTAAGTTAACTTAAGTAAAGTGTAATAATATCCATAATGAATATTTATTTACACCAACAACCCCCCTTAAGTGCAACTTAGGGGAATGAAGACTCAAGTCAACAATGCAAGATGGGTCCCGACTACTAGGCCATGATTGGCGAATGAAAGTGCGACGTTGGTTATTTGATAGATTAGGAGGTAAGGTATTGTTGCGCAGGTATGTGATAAATGAATTAATTAAATAAATAAAGATTTATTTAATTAATAGGAGAATTAGGCTTAGATAATTAAATAAGTAAAATATTTATTTAATTAGACATGACAATTTTAGGTGTCTACATTTTGCCCCTCTTTGAGACAATGTGGCTTGTCGCGTTGTTTCAAAGAAGATAAGATGAACTGATACAGAGTTGCCCCAGGATGGGAATGATATGCCCCCTCGAGAGATTGGATGAAAATGTCTGAAAAGATTGCAGACAATCTCTCGATAAGAAAGACTGGATAGAATGGACTGATCGGATAGAGTGACAAAGTCACGAGATGAAGAAGACTAACTCTTGATATCAATAGTCCTAAGAGTGGTTCCAACAAAGAATCTATTGAGTGTATCGCCAACCCTCTTGAGAGCTCACATAGCCTTACCATATCATCCACTCATTCCATTTCCACTCCACTTCCAGACTTGGATCAACAAGAATTACAAAAGCCCTTACTCATTGGGGATCAAAAATCAAGCCTTGAAAAGAAAAATCTGAAAGTCAAAAATAAAGAAAAATCCTTTAGTCCAAATCAAAATCAAAAGCTACTAGACTCAGCAAAAATCAAAGTCAAGGATAAAAATCCTATGAAACAAAAAGAGAAAGAGTTGATCTCCCCTAATATCAAAATAACTGGGGGCAAAAGTTCTACAATTCCAAGTCAAAAAGAATACTTGTTGATCCTAAGTCTCCATCATGCTATCCTACTTTCACTTCTTTTCGCAATCATAAGCCTTCATCACTCATCTACTTGTTCCACACATCCTTTCCCTTCTGGTGATACATCATGGACCTTTAATGGAGCTTCCTCGAAGGACTTTGCTATCAGTGATGCCCAAACTTCTTCAGGTGACATGCATATGGGTCTGTGTAGTCCACACACTAGTAATTCTATCTTAGTTCCTTTATCAAGGAAGATAGTCACTCGAGCTACACATCATTCAGTCAAGGAACAATGCAGTTACAATCATAAGGTGAAGCCTCGCACATTTGAGGTAGGTGACTTGGTTCTCAGAGAAAACCCCAAAAATCAGCAAGACAGCGAGAAGAAGGGCAAGTTCGAACCAAATTGGCTTGGTCCTTACATCGTCACAGCGGTATATGGATCTGGGGCATATCAGCTCTCAACTACAGAAGGTGAACCTTTGGAGGATCCTATCAACAGCATGCACCTTCGCAGGTTCTACACATAGCTCTTTGGGATATCCTAATTCAAAAATACAAAAAAATAAAAAATTTCAAAAATACAAAAAAAATTATAAAACAAAAAAATCGTTACTTGGTGAAAACCTAGCAAACAGGCACCTTGTGACACAAAAAAATTGAAAAATCAAAAAAGTAAAGAGAAATAATTTCGTCCAACGGTGAAAACCACTTCGGTGGCGCCCTGGGCAAGTACCATGGTGAAAACTGGGTCACCAGCGCCATGCATAGAGACATTGCTCCTCCCTCCTTCAGGATCCACTTTCATCCTTTCACTTTGCACACACTCACAACCTATTCACTCACAATAAACTTACCTATTCCCATCATGGCTTGTTATTGATCTACCCAAGATTGGTTAGCCATTCATAATACACCTCCCTTTTCACCTCCCTTTCCATCCATAATAAATCAGATCCTATCTGTGACTACGGTAAATCCTACGTCTAGTGATGGGTGTGGAACTGAGAACATCACATGTTTTGAGGAGTACAGTTTCTTCCAGCTTTCTTCAAGTCTATCCACACACAATCCGCAATAAAGCAACATTTGCATCACAGATCCGCAATAAAGTTTCATCTTCTCCGCAATAAAGTATCAGTTTCATGGATTCAGTCAGTTTCAGAGGAGACAACAGCAACAATGGGCTTCAACAAATCAAATCTTTCAACAGACTCAGACAACATATGGTTCAGTGCTATCTATCCTTTTTGTGAAAGTGAACATTGTGACCACAATCAAATAAGACTTATACAAGTGACAAGAGACACTAAACTTGAGGACTACAGTGGATGTTGGTGTCGAGTCTTGGTTTTCTTTTGATTTTATCTTTTGGTGACATGTCTTTTAGCTTTTCCAGGATGTCTTTGACTAGAAAGGCGAGGATGGGGTATCGTCACCTATTTGCATTTGTTGTCTGTGGATTGTCTTTTAGTAATGCTATGACTTGTCCAAGGATATGAGGACACTGTCAGTCTAGTGTGAACTGGGGCATTCCTTGTTTGTGACTATCTTATCTCCATGCAAACAGGTACTGTAGACACTCAAAATTGTCATGTCTAATTAAATAAATATTTTATTTATTTAATTATCTAAGCCTAATTCTTCTATTAATTAAATAAATCTTTATTTATTTAATTAATTCATTTATCCTCTTCTAGCCTTATTTCTCATTTAAATAAATACATTTATTTATTTAAATTATCCCTTTCCTAAATTAAATAAATATCTTATTTATTTAATTATCCTACTTCTTCTATTAATTAAATAAATCTTTATTTATTTAATTAATTCATTATCCTTTTCTACACATGACACATGTCATTCATCTCTTATTTCCTACACTACCTACCTCTTTCATTATTTTGGTATTTCTTTTACCTACCCTCTAATCCTAGCCGACCTCTCTTTTTACACCTCTCAATCTTAACCCTCCATTTCATATTGTGTCTTCTATTTAAGGAGATGCTTTCTTCATTGTCAAACCCTAACTACTTGATCAATTGACTACACTACAATTCCACTTGCAACCACATTCCGTTCTTTGTTGAGCTCTTGTGCATACAAAAAAATCTGAGAGCAAGCATATCAAACAAGATCAATGGAGATAGGAAGAATGGAGATCAAAACCCTATTGGACATGTGATGGTATAATCTTTGTGATTTTTTGAGTTATTTGCATTGTCTTAGGTTATCTTCATATGTTATGGTGGATCTTTGTTCATTGTTAGGCTAGGGTTTGGTGGTTGAATCCATTTTAGTCTTTCAATATTGTTGTTTATTGTTATCCATTTTCACCATATACATTTTGGCACGCCCGGTGGGACTCTTGTCCCTTTGCATTTAACATTTTTGTTGTAGATTTTGCATTTTTGAAGTTGCAGATCGGACGATTTCGATGACATTTTAGGTTTTTTCCGCGTCTGCGAGTGTTCGGATCGCGTTTTTTTATTTCAGAGGCGTCTGAGACATCTTGGATCACGTCTGTGTTTCTGTCATTTTCTATTTTTGCAGGTTTCCGAAAGACGCGTCTGTGATTCCGAATCACGTCTGCGCATCATCTTATATCGTCTGTGATTCTGAATCGCGTCTGCGCATCATATTATCACGTCTGTAGCCGAAAGAAGCGTCTGTGTTCTGTGGCCGCGTCTGTGAACTGCAGAACGGCGTCTGTGTCGGACAGACGCGTCTGTGTCTGGTATAACAGCGTCTGTGCATTCTGCTTTGCATTTTTTTCAAGTTTTTCGATTCGGGTTTTCGGATTTTGTACTTAGGGTTTCAGATCTGGTTTATTTTTGGCTAACCTTTGCAGATCTAGCTAACTTGATTTGTGCAGCTTGCTTTGAAGACAAATACGTTTTTGTTGAAGGCCCCTTTTCACAAAGTCTTTTTGGGTTTTCTAAAAATTTACCTAACTTGTGTGCTTGCAGGAAGGGGTTATCATTTGAAACAACCCAAACTACTAACAATTTTGTTGCAGGGCCTTAGCTAGGGTTTTGTAATTTTTATTGTGTGCCTTGTTTCATAGCTTAGCAAACACTTCAATTGGTGCACTAAAATTGAATCATTGTCTTTTGTGTCTTGAGCAATAGGCTCTTTTTGTTTACTCTTTAGAGGGCCTGTCTTCCCGTGTGGTCATTAGGACTACTAGTGAGAAGAGAACGACCCAAGTGGTAGCGAGGAAAACCCACCTCATCCAAACCACTATAATCAAATGTATTCATGGTGAAAACTATGAATAACGTGTGCTGATTAGTTCATACCGACACTATGTCTCCCCATAAACCCGTTTGATCAAATTTATTTGATCATTTGTAGGGCGTAACCCCTGCCGGCTGGGAGCCTTCTGTATTTACAGAGCTGAAAGTGCCGCATGTATGGCCACACGAGCGGATGACCTTACTAGCACCATTTTGTTTTAGAGGCCCAAATCCTTCTAGTTGTTGGGGCAGGAGGTCGGACCTCTGGTAGCGGCCCACACACATACGGTTCTTAGTAGAGATACAAAGTTCGCCATGGGGAGTTTTCATGGGGACTGATGCTTGGCTGACCCAAGAAGTGAGTGCCGAGGGTGGAGCCAGTGAGGTCAAGCATCTAAGTATCTGCTCTGAATAGCGTAGCCTCGGGGGTAAAACCCCATGTGGGATCAACAACTATTGTCTTGGCCAGCCATAAGATTTGTGCTTGTCTTATGCTAAAACACTCAAACATTCAAGACAAAATAGCAAAACATTGTGTCTTTTGTGTCTTCAAGTGTATGCAAAAACTTTTTACATCAAACAACACACTTTTTGGAGTCTAAACAGTCTGCAAACATTGAGTCATCAGCACTGTGTCCTCTTGTCATGAAAAACAGTCGAACCATCAGATTTGGTCACAACAAAACAACTTCACAGATAGGAAAGATTGCACGAAGGTTACAGAAACGCGTCTGTGTCTGTTCAAACCACGTCTGTGTCAGATAAACGCGTCTGTGAAGTACATAATAGCGTCTGTGTTTTTATCAGCGTCTGTGTCGAACAAAGACACGTCTGTGTCTGGGAATCGCGTCTGTGAAGTATACAGGCACGTCTGTGTCCACAATTGCAAAAAAAAAAAACTGTTACAGTCCCGGCAAACATCAACAGGAAAATCTCAGAATCACGTCTGTGTTAAACGGAGTAGCGTCTGTGTTATAAAACCGCGTCTGTGAAGTATACAGAGGCGTCTGTGTCAGGATTTGAAAGTTTTAACAGTCAAACAAACAAAAGAAATCAGTTTCGGCATACTTGAGCTTCCTAGGTTGTCTCTTCAGATTTCATCTAGCATTCAACCTGTCTTAGGGTCTCACACAGTCCATCATTGCTTCACATCTCATTTTACATTCATACTTGTCTAAACTTGAGTCAAAAAGGTCACTTGCTTGTCCTCATCATACTTTGTCAACACACTACATATAACAACACTTTGCTAAGTGGTCCCTCATCAAGGTTTCTTACCTTTGGGTCTCATTTGGTCTTACTTAGAGTCAAGGTTAGCTTACCTCATCAAGAGAAACTATCCTCTCTTTGGAAGTCACACCTACTCTACTATTTACATACTTGGTCTTACACTTTGGACATTGCAAGTACACCTCAAGATTCATTTACACTCCATACAACTCTTAGTCTTCCATACTTTTTTCATTTTTCGTCTAGTCTCTCACATCTTGGTCTAACACCTAGTTCATGGTTGAAACCCGTCTTCAAAAATCTAGGAGAATAGTCAAAGAAGCTCAAGAATCCGTAAACATGAGTTCTTATGAGTATGACAATGATGTCTTCTACAATCCTGAGCACACTACATTACCAGACATGAATGTTTATAGACACAATCCAAATGTGGAAAGCGCAAACGCTATAAACAACAATGCTACACACAATGACAATGTTGACAATTCTTCAATACTATCAGCAGACATACAAGAATCTATAATGGATCCTCAATTCAATAGATTGGTTGAAGAGATAATGAGGAGAGATCGTCAATATTTCCTAAACATGATGGCACAAAGTGGAGCTAAAATACCACATGATTTTGACTTATCTCAACTTATGGAAAGTAGACCTTCACAACAAACTCAACCTAATAGTGGAGGACCAAATAATATGATGCCGGAGTCACCATCAATTTTGCTTCAGAAACCAGCAATCCCACATACACAAGCTCAAATGCATGATACTTACACTCAAAGACCATCATGGAGACCCTATGCTCAAACACATACTCAAGATATGGGTCAACCAAGACAAATGGATACTCAAGGATTTCCTCAAAATTTTGACACAAGGATACCTCATGCCAAAATTGGGGGCAACACAATGGAAAATGAAAGGCCTATCGAATATGGTTTATACACACAAAACAGATATGGAGTCCCTCAACAAGAAGTTATGCCAAGTGCTCCATACATGTCGCAACAATATAGACCTCCATATGGACATGTCTACGATCAGTATCATCCATACATGCAACAAGCTCCTCCTCAAATGGGTGTTTCAAACATGGGATATGCTACAAGAAATCCATCTCCTCCCAAAAATAATTTGGAGTAACAAATTAGAGATCTACAAAAGAAAGTGGAAGACATGGGCACATCAAAACCCACATATACTATGAGAGATATATGCCCTTATCCCTTCGATAAGAGCATTCCAATGCCTCCGTTTCCTCCGCACTTTGTAACACCAAAATTCGACAAATATAGAGGGAGAGGAGACCCCAAGGCACACATAAGACAATTCTTCACAGCTTGCATTGAGGTAGCGGCAAAAGAAACATACTTGATGAGGTTGTTCCCACAAAGCTTAGGAGATCAAGCTATGGAATAGTTTTCTCAATTACCTCCTGGTATTAAGTCATGGGGCGACTTGGCAGAAGCATTCATTCAGCATTTTTCTTACAACATTGAAACAGATGTCTCAGTTACTACCTTGTGCAATACGAAACAAAAAGAAGGAGAATCTTTCGCAACATTTTTACAAAGATGGAGAAACCTAGCTAGCAGATGCTCTTGTGAGATCCCGCAAAAACAAATGGTGGAGATGTTCACACAAAATGTTAACAAGGCTATTGGCTATGATCTCAAAAAAGCTTGTTTGTCTACATTCAAGGATGTCATTGAAAAGGGTCTAGCAACAGAAAAGGTCTTAATTGAACAAGGAGTTATCAAGCTATTCAAAGAAAACAAAGAGGACTTCAAAGGAAAGGACAAACCAAAATTTTGGAACAAGAATAAGAACACAGTTAATGATGGTGTTGTTGATGCCAACACAGTAAGACCAAAGTTCGTCTTTTCTGGATCAAGTTCTACCAACAATCAAGTGAACAATCAAACGGCTGCTAAACCACGAAGGAAGTACACTCCATTGGGAGAACCACTTGAATCAGTATTCAAAAAGCTTGTAGCAAACAAAGTGATCACAGTCCCAGATTTTCCTCCATATGAACCAAAGGTCAAACCAAATTGGTGGAATGATGATGAATATTGTGAGTTTCATAAGAGCAAGGGTCACAAGACAAGTAATTGCCATCGATTGAAAAACATTGTACAAGATCTCATTGACAGAGGAGATATTGAGATTGAGGGACATTCATCTAATCAAGAGCATGAGGTGTTTAAGGAACCATTCCCAAAACATGACAAGGGAAAAGGCAAAGTCACAGATGATCAAGCCAATTACACCAGAGCATCTTACAATTATGATTCCACTATTAATCACATTTCAATGGACAATCATATTTCTACCATTACTATCAAAAATAAAAATCCTGAGAATTCTTCTCCAAGACCCAAAATTGTCCTAAAAGGTGTGGGATCTTCGTCCACATCTACCTCTGAATGTCATGTTACAACCCGTCGAGGTAAGATCACATTGCTAGGTACCTCTACTAAGAATACCAATCTTCCGTCAACTAAGCCTGAGTACGACCTTGTAGAGCAATTAGGGAAAACACCCGCACTCATCTCTATTCTTGAGCTCTTATGTATATCTCCTGCACATAAAGCTGTCCTTGACAAAACCTTGAGAGATACTGCTGTCCCTACTGATCTAAACGTGGACCAGTTTCAAGCCATGGTGGCATATTTATCCGTTCCACACTCCCTCACATTCACAAAAGCCGATGACGCCTCCATAAGTCAACCTCATAATGCACCTCTACATATTGAAGCCTTCATACATAAACACCGAATAAAACGAGTCCTGATAGATGGAGGAGCAGGTCTTAATATTTGTACATTGAGCACCATCAGACAATTGGGATATTCTGACAAAGCTGTAAATTCTACAAACCAAATCACTATTAAGGCTTATGATGATGAAGAGCGTTCGTCCAAGGGCACGGTCATCTTACCACTAAGAATAGGGCCAGTCACAAAGGATGTGGTTTGTCAAGTCCTGGATCTAGACCTTACATATAACATATTGCTAGGACGTCCGTGGATTCATGAAATGAGGGCAGTCCCATCAACATACCACCAATGCATAAAATTTCCTCATAATGGAGTCGAGGTAACGGTCAATGGTGATCCAAATCCATTCATATATTGCAATAACTTGAGATCACATACTGAGACTATCATTCCCAGCAATCGTGAAGCTACTCCTTCTTCAGCATATATCGATCGTGAGTCATTAAAGCCCTCAACATCCAAACAAGGTGAACTTAGAGCCAAGTTTCAAGACAAAGGCATGGGAGAATACACTCTGAATCAAACAATGTTCTTACGACAAGTCATGACCTCTCCCAAGGAATATGGGAGGCCACAGCCTAATAAGCAAATCTCCATCATGCTACTCAAATGGGATCCTGCCGTCTTTCAAAAATGGGGCGAACTAGAGGAAGAAAATTTATATAAAATGCTATATAAGGACGCTGAAGAGGATACACATGATCAAACTATAATACCCTGTGAGAACTATGGCAAAGGTTTCAAAATTCTACAAAGATTTGGGTATGATGGAAAAAGCCCTCTCGGACTACGCAAAGAAGGTGTCATGGAGCCTTTACAACCTGAGCTAACTACAAGAAGGGAACGCTCCAAGGGGCTTGGTTTTCTAAATCCCAAGATTCACAATAAAAGAACAAAACAGATATGGCGAGTCAAAGTGGCTGAAGTTCAACAAGAAGATAACTATTCTACAGATTCCAACGAATGGGAATGGGGTTCAGACAAATCCTCCAGTGACTATGAGCTCAACGAGACATTTAGAGAGCCAGAGGAACCTACAGAGGAGGAGGAGTTTTACAAGAGATTCAGAGTTGGTCAAGAACCGACCCATAAGGATCCCGCACAAGCTTCGTTTCAAGGCCCTAGGTCAAGATCACATAGGATGAGGACACCTGTCCCTGAGGGTGCTACTAGTGACGATAATTTGGACTCACTCACGATCGAAACTGATGAGGAGAGTGCCATTGACGACCTCGATGACTATCTTGACATACCTGAATATAACCACATCTTCACTATTAGCCTTGCGAACTCTGAAAACACTAAAGACCTTCCCCTCGTTCACCCCCAACTCATTGACTGGGATCAGGATGGACCAGCACAGCTTGATACATTTCAAAATGACGAAGCTATAGTCGATTATCTTGGCATTCGCGATGATCTTCCTCTTGGAGACCATAAAGCAGGATACGCCATAGAGCTTAATAACATGGCATACTTTGGTGAGGGTGTCGGGCCTTCTAGTCGCAAAAATGTGAAAATAAAAACAAAACAAGGGTCTTATGGCGAAAACCACACTGTGGCGCTATCTGACTCTAAAAAAGTAAAAAGAAAGGACGTATCTGAGGGTGAAAACCTCTCTGAGGTGCCTGAAGATGGAAGGCTTGACATTCTCCCAGCATCATACGAGGAAAAATCATCCATGTTGGTAGAGGAGACTATAAAGACAAACATTGGTACAACAGAGGTTCCACATAACATATTTTTGGCTCAATCATTGACAGAGGCCAAAGCAAGGTTCATAAGCTTCTTTAAGGAACGACAAGTCAACTTCGCATGGTCTTATGCTGATATGCCTGGACTAGACCCCGATTTAGTAATGCATCATTTAACAGTCAAACCGGGGGCAAAACCAGTAAAACAGAAATTGAGGAAAATGCATCCACAAGTGGCATTATTAGTCAAGACAGAGCTGGAGAAATTACTGGATGTCGGATTCATACGCCCAATTGATTATCCTGAATGGATTTCCAACTTAGTACCTGTTAGCAAACCAGATCGCAGCATCCGAATATGTACAGACTTCAGGGATATCAACAAGGCTTGTCCAAAGGACGATTTCCCATTACCAAACATTGATTTAATTGTTGATCTCACAGTAGGCCATGAGATGTTATCTTTAATGGACGGATTCTCTGGATATAATCAGATCAGGATTGTACCTGAAGATCAACATAAAACATCATTTACTTGTCCATGGGGAACCTTCTGCTGGAATGTCATGCCCTTTGGGCTGAAAAATGCAGGTGCCACGTATCAACGAGCTATGACTACTATCTTCCATGATCTCATGCATGTAAAGGTGGAAGATTATGTTGACGACCTTTTGGTTAAATCAATAGACAAAAATACACACTTGGACATACTTTCAGTTACTTTTGATCGCTTGGAAAAGTACAAGGTAAGGCTAAATCCTAAGAAATGTGTCTTTTGAGTAACCTCCGGGAAGCTCCTAGGATTCATTGTGTCTAAAAGAGGAATAGAAGCTGATCCAGCAAAAGTCAAGGCTATCTTGGACATGCCGCCACCCAAGAATATCAGTCAACTTCGGTCTTTACAAGGGAGACTCCAGTCCATACGAAGATTCATAGCACAACTTGCAGATAAGTGCAATCCATTCCAGCACCTGCTACACAAAAACATCAAGTTCAAATGGGATGAGAACTATCAACAGGCTTTCGAGGCACTTAAAGACTATCTTTTGAACCCGCCAGTTTTGATGCCACCAATTCCAGGTCAACCATTGCTACTTTACATATCAGCTACTCCAACAACACTGGGGGCACTCCTAGCACAGCAAATACCTGACGGCAAGGAAAAAGCCGTCTACTATATCAGTCGCACATTGGTGGGATATGAGCTGAACTACACACCTATTGAGCGTGCATGTCTCGCTGTGGTCTTTGCTTCACAAAAATTACGACATTATATGCTCACTCACAAGACTAAGTTGATTGCCAGAATTGATCCACTAAAATATCTTCTCAACAAAGCTACACTTACTGGGTGACTGGCCAAGTGGGTAATGATTCTGAGTGAATTCGACATTGAATACGTGGACAGAAAAGCCATAAAAGGACAAGCCATCGCAGATCAACTGGCAGATGCTCCCATGATAGATGATGTTCCTCTACAGTCAGAATTTCCAGATGAGTCCATTCTAACAATATCACCTGCAAAGCCATGGCAACTATACTTTGATGGCTCATACACACAGCATGGGGCAGGAGCGGGTATACTCTTTATAACTCCCCAAGGTGATTCTATACCAAAGTCATACCTCTTATCATTTCCTTGCACCAACAATATAGCGGAATACGAGGCATTAACAACTGGGTTAAGAATTGCAGTTCAGTGGAAGATCCAAGAACTTCGTGTTTTTGGGGATTCTCAACTTGTCATCCGTCAAGCAACTGATGATTATCAAACAAAAGATGAAAAGCTAATGCCTTACAAACAGCTGGTAGATGATCTGAAACAGCACTTTGCAAAGATAGAGTTTGAGCAGATACCGAGAGAACAGAATCGTGTTGCTGATGCCATGGCTACAATTGCTTCGCTCATTGATCTACCGCAAAATGAGACCTGCTATGAGTTCCTGGTTGACAACCTGCTGATTCCGTCATATGAGATCACTCCTACGGAAATGATATGTGTTGTTGGTCCTGAATCCCAGTTATATGGTTCCATATTCACATACCTTCGCGACAATATCTTACCTCCCGATCTATCGAACAACCAACGCCGCACTTTCATTCGCCAATCCTCCCGATACGTTATCCTAGCTGATATCCTATACCGACGAGGTCTAGATGGCACCCTTCTTAGATGTTTAGAGAGTGATGAAGCTCAGATTGCGTTACGAGAAGTGCACGAAGGGATATGTGGTCCGCATACTAGTGGTCCTACCTTGGCCAAGAAACTCATCAGGACTGGATACTACTGGCCTACTATGGAAAAAGATGCATATCAGTTTGTCAAGAAGTGTAAGCAGTGTCAAATTCATGGAGACCTCATACATGCACCAGCACAAGAACTACAGCCAGTTGCATCTCCTTGGCCCTTTTGTCAGTGGGGACTCGATCTCATAGGCAAGATTCACCCTCCTTCTTCCAATGGACATAAATTCATTATCACAGCCACAGAGTATTTCACAAAGTGGATTGAGGCTGTGCCTCTCACACAAGTTACTGGGAAACAAATCGCTACTTTCATCCTGAACTACATCATTTGCCGATACGGGATTCCTACTTCCATTATCACTGATAACGGGCGTCCTTTCAAGAACCAGGATGTTCGTGAACTCTGTGAGCGCTTCCATATCTCTCATCGTTTCTCCACACCATACTACCCCCAAGGTAATGGCCAAGCTGAGGCGTCTAACAAAACAATTCTCAAAATCCTTAAAAAGATAGTCGACGACGCTGGCCGTAACTGGCATGTCCAACTCAATCCCGCACTTTGGGCCTATCAAACCAGTGTCCGCACACCTACAGGTGCTACACCCTACTCACTTGTCTACGGCGCTGAAGCCATCTTGCCTATTGAGGTCGAGCTACCTTCTTTATGGGTCTCCTTGAGAAACATAATCAACGATGAAGACTACAGGGTCTCTCGCTTACAAGAACTAGAACTGCTGGAGGAACGACGACACACTGCTTTTAATCATCTCAAGGCTTACCAACAAAGAATGAGTCGCAGTTACAATCACAAGGTCAAGCCTCGCACATTTGAGGTAGGTGACTTAGTCCTCAGAGAGAACCCCAAAAATCAGCAAGACAGAGATAAGAAGGGCAAATTTGAACCCAACTGGCTCGGTCCTTACATCATCACAACAGCATATGGATCTGGGGCATATCAGCTCTCAACTACAGAAGGTGAATCCTTGGAGGATCCTATCAACAACATGCACCTTCGCAGGTTCTACACATAGCTCTTCAGAATATCCTAATGCAAAAATACAAAAAAATCAAAAAAATTCAAAAATACAAAAAAATTATAAAACAAAAAAATCATTACTTGGTGAAAACCTGGCAAACAGGCGCCTTGTGACAACAAAAAAATTAAAAAATCCAAAAAAAGTAAAGAGAAATAATTTCGTCCAACGGTGAAAACCACTTCGGTGGCGCCCTGGGCAAGTACCATGGTGAAAACTGGGTCACCAGCGCCATGCGTAGGGACTTTGCTCTTCCCTCCTTCAGGATTCACTTTCATCCTTTCACTTTGCACACACTCACGACCAATTCATCCATAATAAACTTACCCATTCCCATCATGGCTTGTTATTGATCTACCTAAGATTGGTTAGCCATCCATAACCCTCCCTTTTCACTCCCTTTCCATCCATAATAAATCAGCTCCTATCTGTGACTAAGGCAATTCCTACGTCTAGTGATGGGTGTGGAACTGAGAACATCACATGTTTCGAGGAGTACAGTTTCTTCCAGCTTCCTTCAAGTCTATCTGCGCACAATCCACAATAAAGCAACATCTGCATCACAGATCCGCAATAAAGTTCCGCCTTCTCCGCAATAAAGTATCAGTTTCATGGATTCAGTCAGTTTCAAAGGAGACACAGCAACAACAATGAGCTTCAACAAAATCAAATCTTTCAACAGACTCAAACAACATATGGTTTAGTGCTATCTATCCTTTTTGTGAAAGTGAACATTGTGACCACAATCGAATAAGACTTATACAAGTGACAAGAGACACTAAACTTGAGGACTACAGTGGATGTTGGTGTCGAGTCTTTGTTTTCTTTTGATTTTATCTTTTTGGTGACATGTCTTTTAGCTTTTCCAGGATGTCTTTGACTAGAGATTCTATCTCCAGGATGTCTTTGACTAGAAAGGCGAGGATGGGGTATCGTCACCTATTTGCATTTGCTGTCTGTGGATTGTCTTTTAGTAATGCTATGACTTGTCCAAGGATATGAGGACACTGTGAGTCTAGTATGAACTGGGGCATTCCTTGTTTGTGACTGTCTTATCTCCATGCAAACAGGTACAATGACTTTCTGGGCCGAACAAATGCCTCGATTGTCATAACCTACCTGCCATAATAAAGCTCAATGATGATAACGCACAAGAAGCTCTTTCACATTCATATCTTCTGTCTTCCATCCCCCTTTCTTGATTGACTTCCATTGTCCTTCTCAAGTCCGCGTAGCCCGCTATCACATGACTGAGTATAATGACACACCAAAAACATTTGCATTTCATATAGTTACACCTACATCACCACATATAAGCATTTCATACATACATATAGATATCACAATTGCATCAGATACCTGCTCCTAAACACATATGGTAGCTCCAAGGCATCATCCTCCCACTCCTCGCACCCCAGGTATGGCCTCCAGATCACCATGTCAATATCATCAATGACTCGCCTCCAATGCTCCAATCTCCCAATCCGAGGCTGGGATGTGATCATGTCATACAGGTGCACAAAACTCTGTCCCTGTCCTCTGCCTCTGAAATGAATGGGCCATGTGATGGGAAGGTGCTCATAGGCCCACACCTGTAAGAGAGTCACGCCGCAGCCCAAACCCACTGATCCGTGGTAGACAAACTGATGCAGCTCATAATACAAATGTGCCAGGACACATGGCCCCCATGCATATCTCGTGTGCTCTGCCATCAGCGTCTCCAATGCCCCTCCCCAGCCCACTGCCAATCCTCGTGTGGCCCTGTCTGGACACAAATATCCACTGATGACTCCCCCAACAACTGCCGGCAATGCTAATCCGGTGGCAGTCATGGTGTCCCAGGCTACATGACCTGCTCGCATCTCCAACTCAGGATCCTGAAAAACCCGTCTCAATGCCTCCCTGTCACCGTCACGATCGTAGGGAATCAACTCTCCATCAATGGGAACATGCAGAATCCTATATACATCCTCTAATATCACTGTCATCTCACCCATCGGTAGGTGAAACGTGCACGTCTCCGAGTGCCATCTCTCGGCCAACGCAGTCAGCAACCCCATGTTTGCCCGAAACTCGGGCACATAGAGCATATGTGTGAGACCCATCTCCTCAATGGAAATCATGTCCTGGATCGACAACTCTGGTCGCAGTCTCTGAGTCGACGGGAATCTCTCCCGTGACTCCAACATCGGCAAATACTCCTGCAGTCAAGCAACTCAATCATGTCAGTTATCGTGGCATTCACTATTTATCACAAAATGCTACTTGCTAAATGCATCTGGTTATCTATCCTAGTGACACTCACTGTTCATCACAAAGTGTTGCTATCTACCCTAGTAGTGCTCCCTGTTCATCACAAAGTACTACGTGTATGACATTCCCTGTTTATCACAAAGTGTCACTCACATTCGCACTCCCTGTTCATCACAAAGTGCTGCCTATCTTGGTGCTCCCTGTTCATCATAAAGTGCCTGGATCTATCCTAATCTTCCTAGAGGACCTGCTTGAGTGTATCCTCTCAGCAGCTTATCCAATCGACAGCATATGTTCATCACAGAACTGCCGATTTGACCTAAAAGACTAAAACCATGCATTTAAACACACAAACGCACTTTTACAACACACACGCGCTTTTAACTCATAAACGCGCTTATAGACTGCACAAACGCGCTTCTGAAACACAGACGCGTTTTATGAACACAAACGTGCCTATGCCAGACACAAACGCGACCAGGGAACACAGACGTCCCTACATGACATAAACGCTGCTACATTTTACAAACGCGTCCGCATTCAACACAAACGCGGTTCCAGGCACAGACGCGCCTGGACCCAACACAGACGCGCCTGTTGGACACAGACGCGGTTGCGCGTTTTTGCACTTTTTAAATATCCTATTCCTAGCGCATTTATTGCTCCTAAACATGCATTTATGACAAAAATCGAAATGCGTGAAAGTACGAGGAGGTTTTCGGGTACTTACCGGCTCTCCTGCATCGGCTGGTCGCTGGAATCGGCGGATACGGTCGAATCTATGAATGAATGCCATCGTTGCTGACTGCTGCTGCTCTTTTCTCGCTCTGCACTGTGATCTTCTAAGGGTGTGGATGACAATGAGGATGTCTTTTGCCCGTGGTCTATCTTATAGCCTACCCTAGCCCTCGCCCTCATTTCCCGAGTTGGTATTCTTCATCCCGTGACTTTGTCACTTTATCTGATCAGTCCATTCTATCCCATTTTTCTTATCGAGAGATTGTCTACAATCTTTTCAGACATTTTCATCCAATCTCTCGAGGGGGTATATAATTCCTTATTCTGGGGCAACTCTGTATCAGTTCATCTTATCTTCTTTGAAACAACGCGACAAGCCGCATTGTCTCAAAGAGGGGCAAAATGTAGACACTCAAAATTGTCATGTCTAATTAAATAAATATTTTATTTATTTAATTATCTAAGCCTAATTCTTCTATTAATTAAATAAATCTTTATTTATTTAATTAATTCATTTATCCTCTTCTAGCCTTATTTCTCATTTAAATAAATATATTTATTTATTTAAATTATCCCTTTCCTAAATTAAATAAATATATTATTTATTTAATTATCCTACTTCTTCTATTAATTAAATAAATCTTTATTTATTTAATTAATTCATTATCCTTTTCTACACATGACACATGTCATTCATCTCTTATTTCCTACACTACCTACCTCTTTCATTATTTTGGTATTTCTTTTACCTACCCTCTAATCCTAGCCGACCTCTCTTTTTACACCTCTCAATCTTAACCCTCCATTTCATATTGTGTCTTCTATTTAAGGAGATGCTTTCTTCATTGTCAAACCCTAACTACTTGATCAATTGACTACACTACAATTCCACTTGCAACCACATTCCGTTCTTTGTTGAGCTCTTGTGCATACAAAAAAATCTGAGAGCAAGCATATCAAACAAGATCAATGGAGATAGGAAGAATGGAGATCAAAACCCTATTGGACATGTGATGGTATAATCTTTGTGATTTTTTGAGTTATTTGCATTGTCTTAGGTTATCTTCATATGTTATGGTGGATCTTTGTTCATTGTTAGGCTAGGGTTTGGTGGTTGAATCCATTTTAGTCTTTCAATATTGTTGTTTATTGTTATCCATTTTCACCATATACAGGTACAATGACTTTCTGGGTCGAACATATGCCTCGATTGTCATAACCTACTTGCCATAATAAGCTCAATGATGATAACACACAAGAAGCTCTTTCACTTTCATTTCTTCTATCTTTCATCCCCCTTTCTTGATTGACTTCCATCATCCTTCTTGAGTCCGCGTAGCCTACTATCACATGACTGAGTATAATGACACACCAAAAACATTTACATTTCATGTAGTTTGCACCTGCATTACCACATATAAGCATTTCACATATACATATAGATATCACAACTACATCAAATCCTGCACACAACACCTGTTAGCACAATTTACATTTGCATTATCATATTCATCTGCATTACATACATTCACATTTGCATCACGCATTGCATATAAAACATAAAAGAACAAAAATATTGCATTGCATCATATACATATTTGCATCCATCACATAGAAACATGCATCACATAAGAACATCTCATCACATAGGTACACATGCATATAGCTGCCGCAAAGATGAATCATCTCATATATATATAAAGTGTCATGATACAATGATGTCAAAAAAAATCATATGGCTACAAAATCACCCGCAGGTGTCTACAATACAAAAATGGTACAAATACTGATACAAGGGAGCCCTCTATGGCTATGATGAACTCCCTCTCTCGGAGCCGCCTGGCCTCGACGGAATCTGAGCCCTAGAAGGACCCACCCCAGGATCATCCTGCCTGTCCCCCCTATCTGGTGGTGGTGGAGGACCCATGACCCCACCACTCGATGCCTGTCTCCTCCGGCTCCCTCTCGTAGCTGTCGTTGTCCGTGATGGTCTATGGAAGCTCCTCGCCCGCTAATCTGCTGGCACGACACCATAATACAGGTCCCTCCAGTAGGCAATCTCCTCTCTGGCTCGCAAGACATATGCGTAGCCTGCTCCTGTGTCCTCTGTCGCCTGCCTCCGTGTAATGCTGAATAGCCTGATCCCTCTCCCGCTTAGTATCCCTGAGCCTGGTCTTGAGTCGGTCCCTCTCCCTCTACAGATCCTGGATCTCATCTGCCTGGCCCTGGCAGATCTCCCTGAGCTCAATCAGCTCATCCTCCTTTGGATCCCCACCCTCTGCCTCTGCCTGTGGCTCTCCCTCTGCGGGTTCCTGCCCCTGTACCTATCCCTGTAACTATACTAGTGCCTGAATGGGTACCTGTCTCGATACATGTCTAGGTCCCTGTACCTGTCCTCGTCCCTGTACTTGTACCTGTACTGGCACATGTCCCTGTCCCTGTCTCTGTCCCTGTGCTCTAGGACCCTGTGCTACCGGTACCTGCAGGGGCAATCCACCGCGACCCCTCACCACCTGGGCCTGTCCCTCCTGTCCACCCTCCCTCTGAGGTGCCACCCTCCTCTCCTCAACTACTCCCCTCCACCTCCATCGGCCTCGACCCCCATCACCCTCACCATCATCATCATCATCTCCTCCTACATCTCCCTCCAGTAGCTCTCCTGGATCTGTCAATCGCGGGAATGGATGCTCGACCCAATATGCTGCATACTCTGCATCCATCCCGACGTCCTCAATCTCTGGCCACATATCCCAGGGTAGGGACACCATCTCTGCCAGCCGTGTCAGCGCCTGATCATATGACAATAACGGCCCGAACTGCGTCTGATCCCTCACTGTGCGGGCATACATACCCGAGCCTCGTGGCATCCTCTGGATCCTGTCATACTGCCTGCATACTTGGTCTACTAGCTGTCTCTCCAGTATATAAGGCATCCGCCCAATCAAATACCTACTCCGGAAGGTGTACGGTAGCTCCACTGCGTCATCCTCCCACTCCTCACACCCCAGATACGACCTCCAGATGACTACATCAATGTCATCTATCACTTGCCGCCAATGCTCTAACCTGCCAATCCGCGGCTGCGAAGTGATCATGTCATACAGATGCACAAAACTCCGTCCATGACCTCTCCCTCTGAAGTGTATCGGCTGTGTAATAGGTAGATGCTCGTATGCCCACACCTGCAGTAGTGTCACTCCACAGCCCAGTCCCACTGATCCATGGTATACGAACTGGTGAAGCTCATAATATAGGTGGGCCAGCACACATGGACCCCACGCATATCTGGTGTGATGCGTCACCAGTGTCTCCAGTGCTCCTCCCCAGCCCACTGCCAACCCCCGTGTCGCCCTATCCGGACATAGGAACCCACTGATAGCTCCTCCAATCACAGTTGGCAAAGCTAACCCTGTCGCAGTCATGGTGTCCCATGCCACATGTCCTGCTCTCATCTCGAGCCCGGGATCCTGAAACACTCGTCTCAAAGCCTCTCTGTCTCCGTCGCGATCATATGGAATTAGATCTCCATCAATCGGTATATGCAGAATCCTGTAAACATCCTCAAGGTTGACTGTCATCTCACCCATCGGCAAATGAAATGTACATGTCTCAGAGTGCCATCTCTCCGCCAGCGCAGTCAGCAAACCCATGTTTGCCCGAAACTCAGGCACATATAGCACGTGTCTCAATCCCATCTCCTCGATGGCAGCTCTATCCTAAAACGACAACTCCGGTCGCAACCTCTGTGTGGACGGGAATCTCTCCCGTGACTCTAACATAGGCAAATACTCCTGCAGTCAAGCAAATCAATCATGTCAGTTATTGTGGCATTCACTGTTCATCACAAAATGCTACTTGCTATCTAAATGCATATGGTTATCTCTCTTAGTGACACTCACTGTTCATCACAAAGTGTTGCTGATTATCCTAGTAGTGCTCCCTGTTCATCACAAAGTACTACGTGTGTGACATTCCCTATTCATTACAAAGTGTTACTCACATTTTGCACTCCTTGTTCATCACAAAGTGCAGCTCATACTTTGGGTACTCCCTGTTCATCACAAAGTACTCTATCTTGGTGCTCCCTGTTCATCACAAAGTGCCTTGGTCTATCCTAGTCTTCCTAGAGGACCTGCTTGAGTGTATCCTCTCAGCAGCTTATCCAATTGACAGCGTATGTTCATCACAGAACTACCGATTTGACCTAGAAGACCAAAACCTTGCATTTTCGGACATAAACGCGTTTCTAACTCACAAACGCGCCTATTGTCTGCACAAGCACGCCTAAACAACATAGATGCGCCTGTTTGACATAAACGTGCCTATATTGTTCACAAACGTGACTTTGAAGCACAAACGCGCCTGAAAGGCACAGACGCGGCCGCATTCGACACAAACGCGGTTCCAGGCACAGACGTGCCTGGCACCGACATAGACGCGCCTGTTGGACACAGACACGCCTGGCACCGATGCAGACGCGGTTTCCCGGTTTTTGCATTTTTTGCATCCTACTTCTAAGCGCATTTATTGCCCTATCTACCATGCATTAATGACAAAAGCAAATGTGTCAAAGTATGAGGAGATTTGGTGGTACTTACTGGCTCTCCTGCCTCTGCTGGCCTCTGAAATCGGCGAACGCGGTCAAATCTGTGTACGAAAGCCATCGCTGCTGACTGCTGCTGCTCTTTTCTCGCTCTGCACTGTGATCTCATGAAGGTGTAGATGACAATGAAGATGTCTTTTTCCCGTGGTCTATCTTATAGCCTACCCTAGCCCTCACCTTCATTTTCCGAGTCAGTCTTCATTATCCCGTGACTCTGTCACTTTATCCAACCAGTCCATTCTAGCCTTTCTTTCTTATCGAGAGATTGTCTGCAATCTTTTCAGACATTTTCATCCAATCTCTCAAGGGGGCATATCATTCCCATACTGGGGCAACTCTGTATCAGTTCATCTTATCTTCTTTGAAACAACGCGACAAGCCGCATTGTCTCAAAGAGGGGCAAAATGTAGACACCTAAAATTGTCATGTCTAATTAAATAAATATTTTATTTATTTAATTATCTAAGCCTAATTCTTCTATTAATTAAATAAATCTTTATTTATTTAATTAATTCATTTATCCTCTTCTAGCCTTATTTCTCATTTAAATAAATACATTTATTTATTTAAATTATCCTTTTCCTAAATTAAATAAATATTTTATTTATTTAATTATCCTACTTCTTCTATTAATTAAATAAATCTTTATTTATTTAATTAATTCATTAACCTTTTCTACACATGACACATGTCATTCATCTCTTAATTCATACACTACCTACCTCTTTCATTATTTTGGTATTTCTTTTACCTACCCTCTAATCCTAGCCGACCTCTCTTTTTACACCTCTCAATCTTATCCCTACATTTCATATTGTGTCTTCTATTTAAGGAGATGCCTTCTTCATTGTCAAACCCTAATGATGCATTCTAACAACTTGATCAATTGGCTACACTACGATCCTACTTGCAACCACATTCCGTTCTTTGTTGAGCTCTTGTGCATATAAAAATCTGAGAGCAAATATATCAAGCAAGATCAATGGAGATAGGAAGAATGGAGATCAAAACCCTATTGGACATGTGATGGTATAATCTTTGTGATTTTGTTTTATTTTGCATTGTCTTAGGTAATCTTCATATGTTATGGTGGATCTTTGTTGTTGTTAGGCTAGGGTTTTGTGGTTGGATTCATTTAGCCTTTCAATATTGTTATCATTGTTATCCATTTTCACCATAAATAATAGGTACCCATGTACAATATGCAAATGCAAGCAAAACCATGCAATTCAATCTCTCACAAACGGAGAAAGGGAGAAAACCTAGTGGGAAAAAACTCCCCCCCAAAAGAGAGATGAATGTAGAAAAGACTCTCAAAGAAGATGGACAAAACCTCAAAGAGGAAAAAGTCCCCCCCATAAGAGAGGAAGGAGAAGTTAGCTGACCCCCCCTAATGACACATCCTGCACCCCTAAGAGATCTTGCAATTGCTGGAACTTACTTTCAGTGAAAGGTTTGGTGAATATGTTAGCAACCTGCTCCACTGTAGGACAATACTGCAAATCAATGACCTTCTCATGAATGAGCTCTCAGATATAGTGCATATGAATCTCGATGTGTTTGGTCCGCTGGTGCTGGACCAGGTTCTTCGAGATTGCAATAGCACTCTGATTGTCGCAATGTAGAACTGTCAGCCGTGGAGTGGTGAACCCAAACTCTATGAGAATTTGCTGGAGCCAAATGGTCTCAATCACTGCATTAACAGTACCTCGATACTCAGCCTCAGTCGAAGAGAGAGAAATAGCATGTTGCTTCTTGCTCTGCCAACAAATGGGGCCTGAACCAAGGTGAAAACTATAATCGAAAGTAGACTTACGATCATCAAGATCGCCAGCCCAATCGGAGTCTGTGTAACCAACCAAGCGAAGTCCTGTGCCTGTTGCATAGTGAATCCCATAGTGATGTGTACCCTGGATGTAATGAAGGATACGTTTGGAGGCTTTCCAATGAAGCTCATGTGGTTCCTGCATGAAGCGCGAAACCATGCCAACTGCAAATGAAATATCAGGGCATGTATGGGTCAAGTAGATGAGACTACCCACAAGCTGACGGTACAAAGTGGCATCAACTGGTGGAGAAGAACACTGAGCCTCAAGCTTTACTCCGGAAAGAAAGGGAGTCGGTGCAGGCTTACAATCATATGAAAGCGTGCAAGTAGATAGAGAGCATACTTGGGCTGCGATAGTGTAATCCCAGAAGGTGACTGTGAAATCTCTATCCTGAGAAAGTAGTGCAAAAGACCCAAGTCAGTCATAGCAAATCTGTCATGCAAAGTAGATTTGACCCTGCTAATGATGGATGCGGTACTCCCTGTAATGATCAAATCATCAACATAGAGCACAAGTATCAAGTGAGTGTCATCTTGTCACAAAATATAGACATTCGGATCAGAATGACACCTGGTGAATCCTGCTGAGAGAAGAAAGGAATCCATCTTGGCATACCAAGCCCTAGGGGTCTGCCTAAGGCCATAGATAGATTTCCTTAGTCTGCAAACCAAGGAAGTATCCTGGATGAAACCCTGCGGCTGCTCCATATAAATCTCCTCATCAAGGTCACCATGAAGAAAAGCACTCTTCACATCCATCTGATGTACAACCCAACCATGAGCTATAGCAATAGCAAGTGTCAAGCGAATGGAGTTCATCTTGGCTACGTGCGCAAAGGTCTCAGTATAGTCAACACCTGCAACCTGAGAGAAACCTTTCGCAACAAGCCGAGCCTTATTCTTATCCACACTACCATCTGCAACATACTTGGTCTGATAGATCCACTTACATCGAACCATCTTTCTCCTCTTAGGGAGATGGACTAAATCCCATGTGTTGTTCCTCATCAAGGAACTATACTCTTCCTCCATAGCTTGGTCCCACTCAGGAACCCTTGATGCTTCCCGAAATGTCTATGGATCAGAAGCAGTAGCAATGAATGCTTGTGGAAGATCCTAATGTTGTGATCGAGTTTTCCATGTATCTGAAGGATCCCCAACAAGAGAACCCACAGATTCAAGTGTTTGTCGAGCCCAACGAGGTCTAGGTGGAGGTGGAGAATGAGGCTCCTTAACCGCAAGTGGACCTTGCGGAGGTGTAACCCTATGAGTCAGAGTTGAAGGAGTCTCATCATCTGAATCACTAACATCACTATCCATAATGGAGTAAGGTGGAGGAGGTAGAGAGGCTAAGCTAGGATAGCTTTCCTCAAAGTGAACACTCCTCTCAATGAACACCTCATGTGTCTCAGGATCCATCAATCTATATGCCTTAACACCCTCAGGATATCCAACAAATATGCAAGGCCGACTCTGAGGTTCCAATGCCTTGTGTTTCTGTGGAGGTATGCGAGCCCATGCTGGACACCCAAAGACTCTAAAATGTCTCACAATCGATTTCCTACCAACCCAAGCCTCAAAAGGAGTAATGCCTTGCAAAGCTTTGTGAGGAACCCGATTCTGGATGTGTGTGGCACAACTGGTAGCCTCTGCCCAAAAAGTGGGATCAAGAGAACATGCATGTATCATACAGCTAGCCATTTATTTGAGAGTTCTATTCTTGCGTTCTGCAACTCTGTTGTGCTGTGGAGTGTATGCAACAGAATGTTGAAGATCAATTCCCTCAAGTGTACAAAAATCCTCAAGCCTCTTGTTCACATATTCCCTTCCATTATCTGTATGAAGAATCTTGACCACTTTCCTAGATTGCTTCTCTACACGAGTCTTGAAGTCCTGAAATCTATCAAATACTTGACTCTTATGAATGAGAAAGTAGACCCAAGTGAAGCGGGAGTAGTCATCAATGAAGGTGAGGACATAGCGGGCCTTGCTAAATGAAGGTGCTGAAAATGGACCTGCTACATCATTGTGAACAAGTTGAAGAACTTCCAAAGCTCTCCAAGCTTTCCCCTTATCAAAATTCTCTTTGGGATGCTTGCCCATGGAACACCCTGAACATACACCCTCTAAAAAACTGATTCGAGGTAGACCTGTGACCATGTCTTTAGTGTTGAGCTGCTGAAGATAGCGGTAGTTGAGGTGACCAAACCGCTCATGCCATACCTTACTTTCGGAATTTGAATGAGTAAGCAAGGCCCTAGAAGGTGAACTTGGCACAAAGTGGGAGAATGAATAAAGCCTTGAGTTGACATTGACTTGTCCCACTGCTACCAAGGCATCATCATCAAGTTCCTTTACCACAACTGAATCTGGTTTAAACTCAACCTTTTTCCCATTCCCATAGTGAGTGATTTGGTAGATAGAGAGAAGGTTGGTAGACAAGTTAGGAACATAGAGAACATTCTCAAATGTTCCATCATCCATGTCAACTGAACCTTTCCCTTCAACCTATACCTGTGTATCATCACCTATGTAAATGTGAGGTACCTTAGATGGCTCCAATGAAGAAAACTGCTCCTTTGTAGAACCCATGTGATATGAGGCACCTGAGTCAAGTATCCACTGCTGTGAAGAACTTGTTGTAGCCACAAATGCTTGCCCTTTTCCCTTAGATTGTGAGGAAGAGGAAGGAGATGAATCCTTCTTTGTGTAGGCGGATGGTAAGTTGATGTTGTTTTTCTTAAGAAGATTAGTTAACTCATCAACTTGCTTTGTGTGGCATCGATGCTCATCATGACCATACTTCTTGCAATATGCACAAGTTGGCTTATCCTTCTTAGGTGGTGTCCCCTTCTTGGAAGAGGATGAAAAATCACCTTGTGATGGAGAGGATGATTGTCCTTTTTCCTGTTGTGGCTGTGACTTAGATTGCTTTTTCTTCTTGTTGGAATCTTTGCCTTGACTTCCTTGATTCCCTTGATTAGCCACCAAAGCCTTGGAGTTTGAAGACTTGAGAAACCCCATGTTCAACAACTTAGATTGTTCCAATATCAACATTTCTGTGAAAGCATCAAATGAAGGCATAACATAGGAACTCCCCACTGTCAAACGATGAGTTTGGAAGCTAGACACAAATGCTGCATATTCTGGTGCAAGCTTGTCCAACAAGTTGAATATCAACTGAGCATCCTTTTTGTCAATTCCACAATCCTTAAGCTTTTCTCTTAGCTCATTTGCTTTGGTGACATAATCTTGGATTGTATCAAAACTCTCGGGATCCAAGTTGGTGAGCTCATTGTCAATCTTATAACCTTTGATTTCATCAACTTGACCATACAATTTCTGAAACATATCCCAAGCATCTTTGATTGTAGTACACTTTTCAATATGAAAGATGAGGTCATCTGATACATACTTGCGCAAAGTTCCAAGAGCCATGCAATTCTTAGTGAGCCATTCTAACTGAGCATTAGGATCAGCCTTAGGATCAGGTGGTGGTGCTATTGTTCCATATATGTAATTCGTGAGACCTTTTTCCATTAATTTGCTCCATACTTTAATTTTCCATGATGCGTAATTATGTGGAGTTAAAGGTGGAAATTTATGAGGACTCATTGCAACAAAAATGAAAGAGCACAAGGAAAGAGAGGTACAATCAAACAAGATACCCCCCCAAATTCACTCAATCAAAGAACCCCCCCCAAAGTGATGATTTGGCACTTTATACTTAGTGCATGTACAATGGGCCACTTGCAAAAAATGGCAAAGTGGACTTCTGATTTCAATTTTAGAACTGCCTCAATAAGGCCAAAAGAGACTCAAACTAATAATGCAAGAGATCTAAACTAAGATCCAAGCAATTTACAAGTATCAAATAGGCCAAATAAGACCAATATCTGAAAGTACAATTTCTACTTAAAATATCTGAAATTTGATCATAGATTATGAAAGTAGATGAAAAAACATGCACTTTAAAAAAAAACGACACCTGAAAAGGAGGTCGTATGAGCTCAAACGAGGCCTTTGAAGTTGCAGAATTGAGGATTGGACAGGTACAGGTGAGAGAATCTGAAAATTCTAGAAAACCTGTGCACCAAAACCAGAAAATAAGCACACCACTGCGAAGAGCACAAAAAATTAGCCCAAATCAAAAAAAAATTGCACCTAAAAAGGAGCAAAATTGAGCAAGTTATGGGCCTCCAAAGTTGACCCAAAAATCCAAACTGCTCAACGAAGAGGGGTCTAAAAATTTCCAAAGAAAATGATGATTGGGTGCTGACTGGGCAGAAGGTACGGATCCCAAAAATAATTTTTAATTTTTTTATTTTTTTTTCGAAAAAATCTGAAAATTCCATACCGTATCGCTCGAATTGGGTAGAAAATTTCCTCCACACCCAAAAATTGATTTTCGCCAAAATAGGTTGAATTCAAACTCAATTTTTATGGAAATGGCCTCCCGAACACAATGGTGAGGTCGAAAACGCTCGAAGATGCCTCCAAAAAGAAGAGTTCCTCAGATCCAAAAATAGAAGCCTTCCACGATGTCTCCAAAAACCAATCAATGAAGCCGCAATGGCTCTGATACCATGTGAGATTTTGCCAAGATCAAGGGCACAATGAAAAGTATTAAAATAGAGAAAAAAGAATGACAAGAACAAACTGTATTCTCATCAATATGAAAATGATCAACTGGATTCACCAATACAATGAATATAGGCCTTCTTATATAGGCAAGGCCATATGGATGTACGAGCACACAATCATGACATGTGGTTCAATGAGAAACAAGGGTAGGTAAGAAATACTAGGGGTAGGTAGGAGAAATAATATAATATTCCACAAGAGGTGGATGACCCACCGAATGTGGAGTGTAACAACAAAACAAGACCACAAAAGGTGGAATTTCTCCTACAAGCTCTATCCCTATGTGCACACTTCCCTAAGTGTCTCAAATCCAAACTATAAAGAAATGCATTATCCTAAGTTAACTTAAGTAAAGTGTAATAATATCCATAATGAATATTTATTTACACCAACAGTACTTGAAGCCAAAATTACCAAGTCAGCTTGACTACAAAAAGTGGTGAACAAGTTTAATAAGATCATCGTAACCTTTTTTAGAAGGAATCCAACAAGATAATTAATAAATATGTGAAGCCAAGAATATGTGATTTCCAGCTTGAATCTTTCCAACTAAAGATAAAAAAAAATGTTTTCTCAAGTGTACATTTAATTTCCACTCTATTAAAAAACCACTTCCACATATTAGAAAGAGAAATACCCAACCCGAAGGGGATCCCAGTTAATGAGGAATTTTACCATGTTTGTTTTGTTAACATTACCTATAAATCCAAGGAGGAACATGACCCATTTGTATCATGAGAAATATATTTTTATGTTGGGAAACTTAGACCCTAAAATTGAACAATAAAAATTAAGGACATCCATAACATTCACGATCTCCTCTTTAGAATTTTCAAGAAAAGAACGTTATCATTAGCAATATAAGAATTAATTATCACCGTATTATTGGGGATGGAGATGCCCTTGATATTATTCATTTGATTGTACTTTGGTGGTAAGTAACTGAAAACATTAGTAGTAGGAACATAAAGAAAAGGAGATAAAGGACGACCTTCCCTAATTGAATGTTGTAAGAGAAAAGTGTCTGACATCTCTTTATTTATTATCAGCTCAGAATTGACATATTTAAACAACATTTCAATATGTTTGCATAACTTGGGGTCAAACCCCAACCATTGCAACATCTTGAGAATAAATCTCCATTACACTATCATTTATTTTATAAAAATCCAACTTAACATGGAAAGAATTTTGGCTTGATTGTTGAGCCTAATCTATATATTTTTTTTCAAGGATAAGATTGTCAAGAATAAATCTCTTGCCAAGAAACCTTGTTTTCTCTAGTTTGATAATGCCATTTGCCACAAGTTTAATCCTTGTAACTATTGCTTTAGCAAATTTTTGAGGGGAGGTATTAAAAAAAAGTAATACGAAACCAACCCATGATAGTGTCTTCATTTTTTCATTTTATAATGAGTTTGATAAGACCCCTATTGATTTTAGACCTTAATGAGCCCAACTTGAGAGCCTCCAAATATTAAAAATAAAAATAATATTTAATAAATTGCCACATAGTTTGATATAATTCCACTAAAATCCCGTCAATCCCAAAAACAATTAATAGAAGCAATAGAAAATGCATGTTCTAATTCTTCAATGGAGAGATCACAATATATATACTAACTTTATAGTTTGATATAATTCCATTGAAATCCCTGTTAGGATTCTCAAAGATACTGAGAGGGAAGGGGGGGGGGGGTTAATCAGTATCTAACCCGTAGGATAATTTTCTTAACTTATAACATGAAAAGTATATCAAAACTGTGTATCGGTAAACCAAAAATAATGCAGTAAATAAGAACAACAACCACAACATAAGAGACACACCATAACACAATATTTAACAAGGAAACCCGATGTGGGAAAAACCTCGGTGGGATTTGTGACCCACAATATTCACTTACTGGCCAATAAGAGAATATTACTGCTTACAATAGGGGCCTGCACATGCAGGAAGGCCAAGTGCCTAGAGCTCACTGCTCAGTTACAAAAGAAGTCACACTGAGTTACAAAATTGGATTAAACTAATCTAATGTCTTGTACTAATTCAGATTAGCATCTACTATGCCAGATTCAGTGCCGGTTTAAGCTCTGCTACATACATAAACCCTTATCCAATAATTCGCATGTTAGGTCTGCTACCTTCTTTTCATACTTCACACTATGTCACACTAAATGATCTATAATTATCTCATGCATATATGAGTCATATTACAATCCGCCATGTTGGCTTACAAAAGATTTTATAATTAATTACAAAATTCCTATCGGCCAAGGTGTCGGTAATCTTCTTTTTGGTGCAGGGGAACTGTATGTCGGTGTAGAGTCTGTCGGTGTCGGTGCCTGTGTCTGCCTGCTAGTATCACATGATTGTAAGGTTGCCATCAATGACAATACCTTCAATCACCTACAATTTCTCATTGGAGTGTGCATTTGCCATCAATCCCCCCCTTTGGCATTGATGGCAACACTCATGAGAAAAATCAAAAAGTGTTCAAAAAGATGTCCAAAAAGAATCTGCCAAAAATTGTCTTACCAAAACTGTGTGCCCAAAAATGTATGCTCCCCCTGAGCTGATGATGTCCTATTCTAATCATTTTTCTCATCACACTACTCCCCCTTTGACATCAATGGAAAAGGTTGTCATTCGCTGTCAGTGGAGTGTGGTTCCTGCCTAGATTTTTGTAATCGATGGGTTACAATTTGAAAAATATTTGCCAAAATCAAATTTAAGCTGTTGCTAAATATTTTGCTATCCTGTAATGCTTCTTGTGTTCTATGAACTATACCGGTGAGTTTGTTCATTTTCTCTTCCGGTGTCTTAAGTTCGGGAACCAGAGCCTCAAAAATTTCTTTTCTCAAAGAAATGAGGTAATCTAGTTTAGGACTAAGTGTACATTTTAAGCTCTTTGCCTTATCCTTTATTCTCTCTTTATCCTTCTCTAACTTCTCAATTTTCTTTTCAAGATCTGCAATTTTCTTTTCTATTTCCAAAAATGAATCGGATGTACCTATTAGATTGTCAACAATATTGTTTATTTCAGTTCGAGTTTTGTTGATCTCCGAATCTATATTCTGTGTCAAGATGTCTCTTTTGCAAGTATCCCTGTACATTTTCTTAAAATCCAAAATTGTTTTTCCAAGTTTCGGTAATAAGGTGTCCATTTTCTCCTTGTTCTTCTTCAAAATTTCCTCAAAGAATTTCTCTTTCTCTTTATTCATCATTTCTTTGAATGTGTCTTCATTGATTTGATCAACTGTCAAAATATTGCCGATGATGAACTTAGAAAATGTGTCTAGTTGACCTAAAGAATCCTTATTATTCACAATGCATTTAGGTGCTACCAATTTGAGAATAGGAATTGTGTCATTGATAGCCTTATAGGATTGTGCATTACATTATGTGATTTTCTTTATTGAGTCCAGTAAGACCTCTATCACATTTGTAGGCCAACATTCTACTATTGAAGTACCAGATGTTTGCCCAACTATTTTCACAATCTCCATGCTGCCGGTTGTAGTAATAACCTTGCTTGTTTTGACCTCTGGTAGGTCAGTTTATGTTTTCATTTCTATTAGCAAAGGTTTGGGCTTTTTAGTTTTAGCCGGTGGCACTGTCTCTGTCTGAACTTATGTCTCAACCCGTTTCTGTTCCGGTTTCTCCATCTTTGTCTCAAAAGGTTTCTCTGAGCTCTCAACAGCCAATTTCACAGATATAGTCTCTGTATGCACTTCCAGTTTCTTAGTTTGTACCTCTGCACTGTCCATTTTCGGTTCTTCTAATGCTTTACCAGTGGTGTCCTCTGTCGATTGATCTGTTAGAGTAGGTTTTTCTATGCTTATGTTTACAGTGTTATTAACCTCAACCTCAACATCTATAGTCGGTGACTCAGTAGTCACTTCTTCCTTCTTATCCTCAGTGGTTTCTCTGTCAACCACAACATTTACCTCTTGTGTATCTATATTTACAGTGTACAAAATTTCGGACTCAGGATTAGTATCCTCTTGAGGAGTCTCCATACTCTCTGTAGTTTCTACTTGTGGAGTATCCGAAGGAGGTGGGGTTAAGTTATCAGTTATCTTTAGGCTTGGAGGTCCACCTACTTTGCCTTTTCCCTTATCCTTGTCCTTTTGGTATACCTTGATGGTTTTAGGTCTTAGTAGCTCTTCTTGTTTCTCTTTTTTGACAAAAAATATGTCCCATTGGTCTGCAATTTCTTCTATTACCTCTTTCACTCTTCCTGCCATTAGTGCTACATGCCAGTGAGCAGTGGAAAATACTGGCCGGATTGCTTCACTAATTAGTTTGTCTATCTCATCAGGTGAGTTTATAGGATGCACTGCAAGTAGTTTTTCAATTTTTATTTTCTTGTCCAGCTCAACAATAGCTACCCTTCTAGCTTCTAGTCTTCTATACAAATCAGCTGGTATTTCATCAACAATTTCCATAAAAAATTTCTTGTATATATCCAAGTGTAAAATTACACTATTCTCTATGCTTTCTTTGTCATCAGCAGATAGTGTGTTGTACAGTTTGCTAATGTTTTTCAACTTTCCATCTTCAGTTATTTCACTTCAGAGTTTATCCAGTGGAGCAATATCTTGTTTTACCTTCTTCTTCTTAGGAGTCAACTTTTTCGCTGGAGGCCTCACTGCCTGTTGCTTTTGCCTTGTTTTCTTGGGTGTGGGTGAGGGTACTGGTGAGGGTTTTCTTTTCCTTTCTACCCTTTTGAATACCACCGGTATATCACTCTTAGAGGAAGTTGCAACCGGTGAAAGATGAGTTTCCGGTTGCAGTCCTTCCAACTCACATTCTTTGATACCAGTTTGCTTTAATACATCTTCCTTAAGTGCTTTTGCTTGTCTAGTGCCTTTCCTTACTGTTTGTTCAACTTTCTTAACTCTTTTCCTACACTAAATATGACTTTCTATTGTTTCAGCACTACCAACGATTTTCTCAGAGGGTTCCTTGGGTACTTCAAGGAGGGCTTTAGCATAAGTTTCAATAATATTATCATCCGTTTCATATCCCATTTCAGTTACCCAGATAGTCCTAGGGACAACTGCCTCCATCCAGATTTCATCCTTTTTAATTACAAAGCAAATTTCCTTCTGATATTTATCTACAATAGATTGTGATAGTCTTTTTCTAGTCTTCATTCTAGCCTTCAGTGCTTGAAAATGTTTGTTTATGTTTTTCTCTTTGTTTTCTCCCATATTGTTTAATAGATCCAATAGTTGCTTTCCTACCATATCAAAGCCAAAATCTTTTCTACCAATACCGGGTACTTGCTTGGTAATGTACAACATTAAACATACAAGCAAATTTCCAAATCTAAAGGTTCCTTTCTTATCTCCTTTGATCTTTTTCAGATTGTCTATTAGTTCATCTTTGAGCCATTCACACACATCTATTCTAGCATTATTATTAACCATGTCATATGCACTTTTAATACATAGGCTAGATATTGAGTTTAACCTATTTGCATGTGTAGCTTTGTAACCTAAGATCATACTGATAAATGTGACATTGATGTCCTTCACATCATTTACCCTTAGAGACCTTTTGTCAAATGTTGCACCAGTTAGATCCATCACTGTGTCATTTGAGACTCTTTTAGTTCTGTCAGGTCGGCTGTCAGTTGAAGGTAACCTTGTTACTACTTTGACAGCTTCTTTGGTGATCTTATGAATTGAATCTAACCAAAAGAATTCACCATGGACTCTGATTAGGACTATTCTTATCACATCTTTAGAAAAATCAGGAATGCTAAGAATATCCAGAAAACCTAGGGTTTCTACTACCTTGTGTTCCAGTTTGATATTTCCATTTTTATCACAAATCACAATTCTATACATGTTCTTGATTTCATCATCTCCTAATTCCTCTATATGAAAGTGTATGTATATTCTAGGATCTTCAACATATACTACTCCTTTAGGAATTTGAGAGAATGCACCTATGTTATCATCTTTCTTCGCTATTTCGGGAACAAGCTTGAATACAGGTCTAGGGTGCTTGATAACCTCAATAACAATAGGGTTTTCTATAAATTTAGGAGTAGAGGAGGATGCCATGATTATAAATACCTCAATTTTCCTTAGGGATGAGTGCTTGGATGAACTGCTTCACTTCTTTGCTAAGGATGCCTTCTCTCAGGAATTTTTTGCGCTATCGAAGATTTGAATGCTTGGTGAATGAAAAAGGAGCCAAAACAATTGCTTTATAATGTTGTTTTCTCCAACTACCACATTTAATGCTTGCTGGTTAAGTCACAACTTAACTCATCTGCCGGTAAAGAAGTAATTCAACTTCTCACCATCAACTGAGGGTATATTAGCATGTTTTTCAGTTTGTTGCTAAACCCCCAAAGGATTTTCCTTCAGTTAGATGAAGAGTCTCCTATCGGTGGAGTGTTACTTTGTTCTACCGGTGGAGGAGTATTCCCATCAAAATTTTGATCTGACTTTTTGATCCATTGTTTTGAGAATTCTTGCTTTACCTCTTCAACCTTTTCTTTACCTTTCAAGCTAGGACCTTTGTTGTTTTCTGGTGATGCCTTACTTCTACAAAATTTTGCAATATGTCCAGTCTTGTTACAAGCATAACAAGTCACATTGTTTTTCTGAATAGCTTTCCCATATCCTATGACAGTATGTGTTCTGCATTGATTAGATAGGTGTCTAAATCTTCCACAAACATAACATCTTACATTCATTCTGCAATTTTCTAAATTAAGGCCAACTTTGTTGCATTTAGAACATTGACCAATGGGTGTATTAGTGTTCTGATAATTTCTAGATCTACACTGATTTTCTCTATGACCATACTTGTTACAGTTAAAGCATTTCCCATTGAATTTGTAAGCATTAGGTTGTCTTACCAGTTTACTGTGATCATGTTTGTTTGCAGTACCAGAGCTTTCACCAAATTCAAAGCCAAGGCCATTTGTATCACCATTAGGTTTCTAATTCTTCAGCATGTCAACCAGTTCTTTTGAACTTTTCTTGAATTTCTCCTTGTGTTGATTTGTAGCAGTCAGTTCATTTTCCAAGATTCCTTTCTGTCTCATGAGTTCAGTTCTGTCATTTTATGTGCGCATCAAATCCATCTTCAACATATCATTTTCATGACTGAGTCTTGTGTTTTCATTTCTAGCATCATTTGGTCTTCTAGTCAAGTCATCTTCATTCTTCTTTCTATCTTCAATTTCTTTACAAAATCTCATAGTCATATCTTGCATCTCATTCTTCATTGTACAGTTATCTTGTCTCAGTTGGTTCACCAGATCATTAAGAGTTTTCTTTTCATCTTCCTCATTATGCATCTTCTCACAAAGTTCTCTTCTTTTATTCCTTGCTATAGTGAAATTTTCTTGAAGTTATCAAATAATGTCATGTGCAGCCTTCAAATCATCTTCAAGTTTGATATTCTTCACCTTTTTTACATCATAGTCTGAAAGAGTTGTTTCCAATTGCTTTCTCAAAATTTTCATCTCTACCGGTGACAAGATCTTCCTTAAGCTGTTAGGATTTTTAAAATAGAGGACTAGACTCTGATACCAATTGTTAGGACTCCCAAAGATACTGAGAGGGGGGGGTGAATCAGTATTTGACCGGTAGGATAATTTTCTTAACTTATAACATGAAAAGTATATCAAAACTGTGTACCGGTAAACCAAAAATAATGCAGTAAATAAGAACATCAACCACAACATAAGAGACACACCATAACACAATATTTAACAAGGAAACCCAATGTTGGAAAAACCTTGGTGGGATTTTTGACCCATAATATTCACTTACTGGACAATAAGAGAATATTACTGCTTACAATAGGGGTCTGCACATTCAGGAAGGCCAAGTGCCTAGATCTCACTGCTCAATTACAAAAGAAGTCACACTGACTTACAAAATTGGATTCAACTAATCCAATGTCTTGTACTGCTTTAGATTAGCATCTACTATGCCAGATTCAGTACCGGTTTAAGATCTGCTACATACATAAACCCTTATCCAATAATTAGCATGTTAGGTCTGCTACCTTCTTTTCATACTTCACACTATGTCACACTAAATGATCTATAATGATCTCATACATATATGAGTCATATTACAATCCGCCATGTCGGCTTACAAAAGATTTTACAATTAATTACAAAATATATTTATACAAAATTCATGTTGACCAAGGTGCTGGTAATCCTCTTTTTGGTTCCAGTGTAGAGTCTGCCAGTGTCGGTGCCTATGTCTACCTGCCGATATCACATGATTGTAAGGTTTCCTTCAATGACACTACCTTCAATCGCCTACAATTTCTCATTGGAGTGTGCATTTGCCAACAAGCCCATCAATTGTAGGACTTTTTTAATTAGAAGCCATAGAAAATATATGTTCTAAGTATTCAATAGAGAGATCACGATCTAAATACTAATTATGCAGATTGATAGAATTCCACTAAAAGCCCATCAATCCTAGGAATTTTTTATTAGAAGCCATAGAAAATTAATGTTCTAAGTCTTCAATGGAGAGATGATGATATAAATACTAACTATAATCCACATCCAATTTCCTAGGGATGTGATATTTTATATATCTTCTAAAATTGGTTGGACATCTTGCCAATATGAATATTCATTAGAAAGCTTCTCATAATAATTCTAAAACAAAGACTTTATCTGCTTGGACTTCATATGGAGAAGACCAATTTCATCTTGAATAGCTCGAATATACTCCTATAGTAAAGGAAGTTGAAGAAGTATTTAGAACCCATGAACTACCCTCCTTAGCCTAGTATAATATAGCCTTGATTTTAGCTCTGTATCCCCTATAATTGTCCTTTTTTTGAATTTGAGATTCTAATGAAGTTGTAGAAGTATGTAAATTGATATCATTTGACTTGACATTCAACAATTTTTTGTCATATTCAAATTTTTGTTTACGAGTTTTTTTTATATTTGATAAAACATTTAAACAACTAATGCCATAATATCATGAGGTTTGACTTATTAGTGTCCTCCAAACTAATTTTATGATAATATTTGATGATGTGATTTGATTGCAAATCTCATGATTTTATGGCATCCTTATGACTACCTTCCTTTTCAAGTTTATGACAATATCCTATTAGGGTCATTGTTATTCTCTTGGGGGTTGTTATCACAACATTGTAGATAACTTCCCTAAGATCTATCATCAAGATTTTGAAGCTTTATCTAAGAGATCCTTTGAATTTTCTATGTAACACACAAAATATACTATTGACTGCATTTGTTAATTGATTAAAAATGAAAATAAAATTAAAAAATAGTTGTATTTTAATTTTTTTCTAATTTTTAACTAATTAATAAATGTATTCAACATAGATATTGCCAACCTCCATCAATATAAATGTCATTTTGAATCTCTCAATACGTACATTTCATAAATAGGTGTCTTTTCATGGCAGTTTCTTTGGGAAGAGGATAATCCATGGTAGTCGAGATGTGACAGTCTTGATGAAATTTGACAACACTCATATGGATCTTACCATCGAATACTGTCCATCGACTGTCTCCTTAGGTTTAGACTATAGATTTTAGTAGGCTCCATCCATACATGATGCATGCCAAATTAAACAAAAAATCTCTAAAATCCCTTAAAGTCGTTAGAAAAAATATTCAATATTCCCCTCAAAGGTATTAGAAAAGTTTTCAATATTCTTTTGTGATAGTCAAGTAATGACTTTCATATTTTAGAAATGATCCCCTACTGATATAATTGTCATATGAGTACTTAAACTCATTGTTGTATCTTTTTTAATGGCTTTTCATATCTTCTATTATTATAACAATCCTAATGTCATCTAAGGGAACATTTCAACTTGTGACATTCTTAGCATGCATAGGAAGTATGCATTCATTTCTCTTTGTAAAAATAGACCTAATATTTTTCATATTTGAACCTAATCCTTTTCCCCCATACTACTAATACCCAAGATCCTTTTATGATAGTAGGAGTACTGAATAACATACGTTATGATTGTCTCCTAGGGAAGTTTCAACCCTTCATGATAGTGTCAACTGTTACATTTAAAACATTCCCAATGCATTTGGGTCATTTTTTTGATGATATATGGTTGTTCACAAGGTAACATGAGTACACATGACACTAATAAGATGAAATGTGAAAAAACATGAACAAACATTCACCATCCTTTTAATAGTTTTCTCTCATAGTTTAATGGTTAGGTGACGAAACCCTTTCTTTTTTATGGTAGAAGCAATCACTCTTATGACAAATAAGGTATGTCTTATGAGTATTCATGGCTACCATAAATGACTTAAGTACCCTTGAGAAGTCTGAAAATTTTATGACAATCCCCTATGTTGATTAACAATAGCCTTGTGATTGATGATTTTTACTTTTCTTTCATTGTCATGCCATAATATTGGCTTGTATTGATTATGATCTTCAAGTTTCCATTTGTAGCAAACCTTGTGGGCATCTAGATGTGATAAACATGATTGTACGATCCTTGATTTGACTTGCCAACCCCTTAGAACAACATTTCATCTGAAGTTTTTCCATCTAACAATGATCTTTCAATACCTCATGATTATCAATATGATGCATGGTCTTACTTGCAAGTAACTAGACTTATTTTAAAATTTGCAGCTTAACCTACATAATGATCTAGCTAGAAGAAAAAGAAGAAAAACTTGCTGAAAGAAAACAAAGAAAAATAAAGCTACAAAAAAATGAAATTCTATCTCATTTATATTTACAAAATGCATGAGTTAATACAAAGGATGAACTACCGTAAGTACTGCAATTACGGTGAAGAGGCGAAGATAGAGTTATTGTGTTGTTCTTGTCCTCTTTAGTTAGCTTATGCATAATAGAGAAAATTGTGCCCTAACTACGATGCAAAAAAAGGTTTCCTTGTAAATCATTGAGAGAAGCAACATTTATGCTAACACTCCCCTTAAGTCTAACTAAGAAGACCTAAGCCTAATGAATGTAAAGAAGAAAGAAATGAGAAAAGAGGAAAAATTGAAAACCCAGTGGGAACCCCCCCCCCCTCAAAATTCACACTAATTGTGAATGGTAGCTACTATGTTGCAATGTCCTTCACCCCTAGAAGGTCTCACATAAAGTAAAAAGGATGAGATGATATATCCCTCAACAATGTGTAGTCAATGGTAGATGCTCAAAATTGGATGTAGAAGATGGTCCACAATCTACGAACAACATTCTTTCCCTTAGGAAGAAACAAAACCAAATACAAATGTACGAATGCTTCCCATTCTAGATAGGAATTGGTTGGAAGTGGAATCCGAATGTATGATTATGTCTTTGAAAACTGCTCAGTAGTCTCCATGTTGATGCTAAAAGTTGTCATAATCAAATCAAGCGTTGTTGAAGATGACAATCTAGATTCTCCTTGAAACTTATGTTGTAGACAATCAAAACACTCAAGTATCACCTCTAAAGGCAAAAGGATCTCCTCAAGTTGTACCAAAGTATCCACACTTGTATCAAACTATGAGGAATGATAATGTAGAGAATGAAGAAGAAGATCAAAATATTCTCTTACAACAATTGGAGAAGAATCGCCCTCATTAAAGAGAAGATGTATGCAATAAATTATAATGTCATCTAGATTTAGATTTAAAATGAGGGACTCTACAAATAGAGAAGAGATGTCTGGTAGAAATTGCCCCCAATAAATTGAATTCAAAAGACATAAATAATCTTTCTACAAAGAATCAATGGAACCTTTCAATGAAGCAACTCTAAACTCTAAAGAAGCAATAGGTGTAGACAGGCTAAATTGATCATCCTAGAAGGATGTGTCCACACAAGATGGGGAAATAGAAATATCAGTATCGCCCATAGGAGCTTGGTCATCCAAGGAAACATTACTTTCAGGTGAAGATCCAATGTCTCCATACAATTGTTGGATAATTGTCAAAGTAAAGAAAGGGAATTTTGCACTCTATGTGATGTAGAGTATCCTTATAAATAGTAATACATATTATCCTATAGACCATGTCATTAATGGTAAAACATACATTCTTTTGTTCATAGTCATTTGGCTCATGAATGAGTTCAAGGAGATAGGGTAGCTTAGATCTTGGTTAAGGAAACAATTCTTTATCCCTATTTTCTAGGGCATATAATTCTTTGATGTTAGCTTGGAAATAGAAGGATGGAAATAATAATCAAGAGACATGATTAACACCTCCCTCCCCCCTTTATCTTAGTTTGTGATTACGCAAAAATATTAAGAGAAACCCTCAAGATGGAAATTTCATTTTTCTAATAACTCTAATCTTCAATACCTGCAAAAAGATGGTTTGTACTCCTTCCTAGCTCCTTTGTGATTTGATACCATGTAAAATTTACATATGAACTTGCACAATGATTTAGCTAGAAGAAAATATAAGCAAAACTTGTAGAAAGAAAAATAGGAAAAACCATAGCTTAAAAAAATAAAATTTTGTCTCATTTACATTTACTAAATGCATGAATTAATAAAGGATGGACTATCAGAAGGAATGAAGTGACGATAAAGAGGCCGAGAGAGATTATCATGCACTTCTTGTTCTCTTTAGTTAGCTTATGCACAACAGAGCAGATTGTGCCCTGGAAAACTTGCAACAAAAGGTTTCCCCGTAAATCCTGGAGAGCACAAACAATTACGCTAATACTTATGACTGCTGTTTTGACGTGATTTGGTTTACATTAAGTGAAATGAAGCCCTATAACAAACTTGAGGATTAATACCATGGCAATATGGAGCCCACAATATGATAAGACATTCAATGAAAGTTTTGGCATCGTAAATTTGATGAAGTGCCTTGTGGGAAATCAAATTTGTAAGAACAAACTTTGAGATCTCTATAATCCTCCTACAAGAACAAAGAATCACATAATATTAGTGTTATCATTATTTGTTTTGTATAAAGCCCAAATACAAATACATTTTGATTAAGTGTCCCTAAGGTTTTCTTTCCAAAGATAATGTGGCATAGAAAAGTTGGAAATTTTGCAAGCTCATTTTAAATTATTTGAGTTTCCATCTGTGAAAAGTCTACTAATTCCTAGTCCACATACTAAATCCTCCTTTCATGGTTTGATTTTTTTTTATTGGAATAAGCAAGTGAAAAAAATTCAGAAAACTGAACAGCAGCAACAACAATACTGTTGTAACAAGACAGCAGCAAAACAGTCACTGTAACAAGGGTGCACAGTGACACAAAACACTTCTACTATAGATAGAAATCAGTCATGAAAACAAGTGAAGGCATTCGTATCATACTAAAGTTTGATCTTCCACAAACTGAACTCGGAATTTCAGTGCAGCAGTAGTGAGTCATGAAATTTTATTGTTGTACACTGAATATGTTGAAATCTGCACAATGAGCCATTCTATCTTAACAATCCTCATTCCATAAACTAGTGTTAAGTAATGCCTGTAACTGAAAAAGCTCCGTGTAAATGATGGACTAAATTGAGGGTAATTGGGCATAATTCTAGCTTGAAGTTGTGAAAGAAGCCTTTTTGCTTGCTGGTCAAGATCGTGATTCCTGGTATTCAAAAGAGAAGCTATGCTTAACACTTGGATATGCAAATTAGAGCAAATAGTTAAAATGTCAATCTCAAGGGGAGAAATGGAGTGAGACAATGCATCCTGGCATCGAATCTTCCATATGTTCTTAATTAAGATAAGCCGACATGAGCTGGAAATCAAATTATGGGCAACAGAGAGTCCGATAAGAGTAGATCTCCAAGATCAAGGAAATTGGAAAAGGGTGGGTATGGTTGCCACAAGAGCAGTCCATAAAGTCTTAACACGTGGACAAAACCAAAAGCAATGTTTAAGTGTTTCCACCTTGCCACAAAAGGGACACAAAGAGGCAGACATAGGAATTTAAGGCAGGTTCCCACCAGGAGTTTAGCATGCAGAAGCTTCCAGGCGGTGAGTTGGGATTGCGAGTCGGCTTTGGACTTCCAAATTAACAGGCTGAGTTTATTCCACTTGGATCTGCTGAGGTTACACTTACAGGAACAAATTGTTTATAGAGAACCTTGAGAGGAAAAAATCTAATGCTCTGACCATTAGTTTTGATTTTTGACTTGGTCATGCTTTGAACAAGGAGTATATTTCATGAAGTTTAAAGAGAAAAAGAAAAGAGAAAATGATTAATATCCTTAGGGTTAGGACAATTCTGGTTTTGCAAACATAATGAAGACACGCTGAAGCCAAAAACTAGGGCTTGCTGTTAAAAAAATGGAGCATGAAGCAAATGTGCTTTCTTCTATGCCCCCATTTCTGAAATGAAGATAATCAAGGGGCATGTTGCAAAAGATGTAGAAAAGATATGATGCGTTGAAGGAGTCTTCAAGCGTGTTTTATTTCAGATACACCATCAAGAACTTGGGAGGTAAATAACTACTCATCTCTTATCCATACATCATGTTTTCAGATCTCAGCATTGTTGTGTGTGTATTTAATGAACAACCATTGCATTGCAATGATCATTTGTATACCATATTGATTTGGTATATGAGGATGAGAGTTTTATGTAAATGCGGCTTATAGTTTGCTTCAATATCATTGGAAAATTTTATAAGCCAAGAAAGCCATTACACTCCTATGTCAAGCTCTAGTTATGATTATTTTCATCTTAGTAAGGTCAAAGGGCAATCAACTATGGCTGTTAGAGCATGACAAAGGGTTAATATGAATGACAGTTTCAGAAATAAAAGACAAAGGACAAAGAATCAGGGTATATTCATAAGTGCTCTATAAAGGGACAAGGCAGTCCTTATGAGAGTGAGGACAACTTGGATGGATGAAAAAGATAGTTACATGGAAGAAGGTACTAGATAAAGTCTCATTCAACAGTCAACAAGAAACAAGGATAAAGATCAAACATGCCAGTCTTGCGTAATATAAGGTGGGAAAGGCAAGTAATTAAGAGATACAATCATAAGAAGTGATAGACATGGAATGTTCTGAGGATAAGTCTATCACGACACATGGAGCAGAGTTACTGTATAAAAATTGTAAGAGATATGAAGGATAGTCCTAGAGTGCAATATTGGCAGCCCCTATAATCCATAGAAGGCCATTGTGTATAGTAGCAAACCTGAAGCTTCATAGCACAAAGCTCTTTTGTTAGCTTTTCCATGGGCTGTTATCATAGTGTCATGTTCACAGGGTTTAACATAATGCCTCGTCTTGAATGGTGTGTTAGTTGTCCATTATCCTTGATGTTGTAATAATTGTGTATCATGTCTTGTACAATCCATAAAGTTTAGCATTGTATTTATATCATGATTTGGTGATCCGATGTAATAGAATCCTTGAGAAGGTATAGCGATCTAGAGACATCCTTAGGTGTAGACCCTGCTCAAATTAGTGAACTAGAAATCCAAATGAAGACATGAAGATCATAAGGAGCAAGTTGTGGTGTTATTACATTAGTTTAGATTTAATTAATAAAACTACTGACGATTGTGTTTTCAGTTGTGCAGTTACACAACCATTTGTTGTTTTGTATTGCCTATTTAAAGGCACACATTTAGAATGAATATGAGTATCTGATAATATATTTTATCCTACAAAATCAAATAAATAATATTTCCATTTGTGCCATTCTCTGCAATCATGGTTTATTTTTTTCTGTTCTATGTTGGCTCTACCATTTCAACAGAAGTTGTGGCAACATACAAGGGTGACAAAGGGCAACAAACCTACAGTTTGATAAGAATGTAGTGAGTAAATCTAGTGACGGAGTTTCAAGTAAAGAGGCCTATAGCTGCAAGTACACGAGAGTTAAGAAGGTTTGAAGGAGCAGTCAAACAGGAGTGCAACTGAAGTTACCAAAAAATAGTATGGCATACAATAAAGTGACTTCATGAGGACAAGCATGGAAAAAGAATGCATATATATACAGTCTCAGGAAGATGAAGCAATGGGTCCTAAGTACACATGAAGTCAAAAGTGACAGTCAGGGAGTTTTATAGTTATCAAAGGAAGGACATCAAACTAAAGATTTGTAGCAAATATGAACATAACATTGGTACCAGGGATAAATCAATGATAGTATACATACCATGATAAGGAATGGTGCTTCGATGAGAAATGCCTATACAAGAATAACCAGAGAAATAATAAGGCAAGTATTGAAGTGATAGTTTGCACAAAGGAAGCCATAATGAATGTGATACATATTCCAATAACTTGGGATAGTGCTGCACTTTGAGAGGTATGTTCATTTAAACCCATGGTTGCCAATATTTTCATAATCACAGTCATAATGAGAGACTCCAAGAGATGGAAACAAGAGTGTGAATTTGATAGATGAATGGTTGAAGGAACACATAACAGTGATATGAGCCAAGGACAAGATAAAGTCATAAAGTGTAGAAACATCAACTAGAAAGATAGTGATATTAAAAACATGTAGATGCTTTATCAATAAGGTCCAAGATTACCACTGTTTGCTGCACTACAAATGATACATGGGATTACTGTTTACTTACTCCGTGACAGTGAAAGCTAGAGTCTTCTAAGACATGTCAAAGTGAAGCAGGGTACCCTTTGGAAAGGAATTATCAAACCCATTAGTGGGTAGTTTATGTCATTGTTCCAGGCATATTTAGTTAGAGGTAATTTGATTGGTTGAGGTATATCAATTAATACTTGATGTGTAACATAGTGGGCTATGATATGAGAAAAAAACAGCATGGAGGACAACGCTTCGAGATGAAAATGTTGAAGTCAAGAAGACAACAGTATGCAAACACTATAAAAACAGGGTTTTAGTTAAGAAAAGAAGGTGGATACATGGCTATGACACTATGAAAAGGCATTCATATGTCTCTTGGGACACCCCAAGATCGTACAAATTTAGAAGACAATCCTTTAAACCACTAATCTTAGTTCATAATGAAGTATATGACAGAGGATATGAGAATAGTGTCAGTCTTTCTAAATCCAAGAAAGAAAGCAAGAGAAGGTTAGACTCTCATGCTTAGCAGGAATCACAAAGGGCAGTTTGTTGCTCAAAAGGCATATGATAGTTTTGTTGAAGCAAGGTTTAATAATTTTCTCAAAACTCAGTGGTAATAGTCATGAAAGAACAAGTATGGTAGTGTTTGAAGCATGAGATAATAGTAGAAGGTTGTGTAGTGCTATGATAGTAGAATCATGAGAAAGGAACATCAATTTTTGAGCCCCTTATGTGTCATTTTTCCAGGTGGGAGTGTGTCCAGTGGATGGGTAAACATGTTATGGTTCAGTTTCAAGAAGTTGGGAGGGTCTTTATGACCCAAAAATAGTTGCATCCGACCCTCAGGTGCTTGAGGACAAAAAATAATAGTTATTGCAGCATAAGGAGGGTATCTAGGAGGAAATTGGTCAGCTATCCCGGTGGTGGAGCAGATATAGGAGCAGTTAAAGACCTTTTCAAGACTGATTCAAGATATCTAGGGGCGGTTTAAGACACCTCGTCCATAGATGAGTCAAAGAGGGAGTATTCTATTCACTTTCCCACCTTTTTAGAGCAAGTTTGGAGGCTGAAAACTTACATGATCAAGAAAGTGATAATCAAGTCATAAAATTCTTCTTCTCCTCTCTTCTACGAGTTTAATGCTCAATAATGATGCAAACAGCTACTGCTCAGCTATAAAGCTCACAACTTTGTTGTTTAATTTGAGTCAGTTCTTGCTTTCTTTTGCAAAAGCATTGTAGATTCCAGCTCTTTCTAAGCAAAAAGATCAAACTTGTAACTCACTCTTAGCCATTTAGTGGCTGTTATAGCATTGCAAGTTCAAATTTTCAAGAAAAAGAGTATTATAAGTATTATTGTCAAATGTATGCTACTGTAACAATAAAAGTTAGTATTTTGCCTTCCACATGAGTGTTATTTTGTGTGCATATGAAGATGGATATTTACTTTTGTGATTCTTGTCAAATCCTAAGTGAAATGTTTCATTTCTAGCATCTTGAAATAGAGAATGCACATTTCATATAGCTTGTAGTTTGTGTTAATGTCAAATAGTTTCTATTTATGAAGAGCACTTCATTTTTCTTCCTTTTAAAGATGAAAAACACAAAACCTTACTACAAAATACTAATATGCGAGTATGCAAAAGCATGAGTTGTGCATGAATAGCTAAATTGTCAAAGGATTGTATGTCAAAAAAGCAGTAGTATAAGTTCAAAACATTAGGTTCATCACCGTATTAGCTATAAGTTTTTTTTTAAAACATTTTCTTCCCCTTTTCTTTGGCAATCAGTAGTTTAGAGTATGTTTTTAGGTGAGGCATCATAAGGAACCAACCTACTCTAGAGGTTCTCCTTCACTATAGGTTACCCCAACCTGAAGGAGATCTCATGTATCAACAAATCGCTAAGTTAATAGCTTAGCCTAGGCACAAAATTTGTTAATAATAATTAGCCTTGAAAACATCAATACATGCAGAAGCACACCTAATTTCATTTCAAAACCCATTGAAATCATGATGCCAAAATCTTCTCCATCATGTGAACTAGTCTTGGAGACTAAAATCATGGATTTAAAAATTCAATAAAATCATGATGCCAAATCTTCTCCATCATGTGAATGATTCATGGATTTAGATATTCAAAACTCTCATGTTAGAGAGGAAAACCAAGAAATTTCATCTCAATTCTTCATATTTTCATCTCTAAACCCGTGATATGCTTCTAAGATTTGTAATGAAAAAATAAAATAAATTATGAGTTCACCATGAGTGATAAAAATAAAAAATAAAATGGATAAGTTGTGAAAATTAGGAATCCTTGCCCATCCTAAGCAAAATAAGGCAAATGAAATGATAAAATTCATACACTCCTACATGTAAAGGATAGGGATCCACATTTAGAAACCTATTTTGTCATTGCACAATTGTCTATGGGGTTAAAAAGTCAATGCAACAACATTGTCTTTGATATTAATTTCATTTTCAAGATAAATAAAACATGTGCTACTAGTAGGGAGTACTTGTCTTCATAATCTTGTACTATTAAAATTTGTTTTCTAATAAACAATCTAATATATAATCTTTAATAATTTATTGATCTTTTTATGTTAGAATGAATAATTATTGGTAATTTATAGACATAAAAAAATAAAGCATATGAGATGTTAGTTGCATATTGTTGTTTCTTTTTTTTTTCTTTTATGTAAATCATAAATATCAGATTGGGTCAAACATATTTCAAATTGTCAATGAAATATCAATTCAAAAACCATAAGAAATTTACAGGTTGTCTTTATGACATATTTGATGTCATTTGTAGAGAAGTTTGCATCACTTTAACAAATAGTGCATAATATTGAAGTTATGCTTGGTGTACAAATTTCTTAATTTTCAATGGATGTACTAGATACATTTCAAAATATAGAAAAAAGCCTTTGAAATGTTGATTATAGGTTACTTAGCACATAAGAAATAGTTTGATTATAGAGAAAAGATTTTAAAATGTTTGATTATATGTTATATATAGTAGTTGTATGAAAGCCTAAAGGTATAGGATATATAGGATAGAGAAATGAACTAATGTTGAGAGATCATTGAGTTGCCAGAAGTTAAAATTTGAAATATCCTCAAAAGCATATGGTATAGTTTCTAATGAACCGTTAAAAGCAAATGCTCCTTATATAGAAGTATGTAAGAAAAAAGACACAGAACCATAGATTGAAAGGCCCTGATTTAATTGAATTATGGATGATGGGTCAAGAATGATGTTCTATTAGTAGTTGTATCCCCTCCTTGCTTCCATTCTTGTCTAGCTTTTTGGATATTTGTACGCCAGTGGAGGATCAAGTTTAATGTTTGAAGAACCCATATAAAGGTCAAAGTTTTTGACTTGGCAAGTTAGTTCTAGAAAATATTCAGTTAATATGGAAGCATAGGATGGTAGCACAAGTGTAGGACTACAACACAGGTGTGTTAGTGTGTTAGAGACATGTTTGTGCATTGTTGTCATGTTTTGCATTGAAGCCCAAACTCTTTGGACACCCAATATTTCTTGGAATTTTTGGGAAATTTTCCCAGATGAGAATTACTTCTAGGATTTTTTATTATGTGTCTATATTCTTAGTCAAGTCACATCTTTTGAATATTTTGAGAGAATTTGATATTTTCATACCCAACTTTTGGCATGTGTACCCCTTAATTTGCTAGGTGCTCACAATTATATACTAATTTTACATTATAATTATCACACATATTGAACATCACAACTTTTGCCAACATTCTCCTACTTATTTTATACATTACATAGATGTCAAAAGTAAAATTCAAACATCAAGAGAATAATCCCTATAACCAACATGCACTATCAAAACATCTAGACACTCAATGTGCTCCATCAAGATAATTGCAAATAATGAAGATGACCACTAGTAGAGAACAATTTCTTTTTCAAAGTTTGGAATAGTCAATGGTAAGGGTGTTTTGTTCTTATCATCAATATGTTTTACTTTTACTATTCTTTTAAAGTGGCAACAATGTATTTTGCATTTAATTGTTGCATGTTTTTTACAATCATGATCTAAGTTTTAAGCAACAACAATGAGGTTAACATTAACAAACGCGCATCACCAAACAATCATGAGAAATGAAGACAAAAACATGTAAGTATGAGATGACAACATTAATGTTGGGGAATGTGGGACCCACATGCCACATCAGTTCGAGTCAAAGGTTTGTGTGTTGGATAAAACTTGTGCTCACAAAATCCATGACCAATTTGATATCTTGAACTCTTGAATTTTTTTTATTAAATGTCACTGTTTGTTGTTGGTTTTCAAACTAACATTAAATATTTTATTTTTCAAACCAAAAGTTGAATTGAGTTACAAATAGTGAAGAGGAACATATTGTATATCCAATGTTTTGGATACATATGTGACCGTGTTTATTGATAAATTGAAATGCATAATATAATGTCATTTTAAATTTTAATGAACTAATAATTATCATCAAATATACATTCAAAATGCAATTTATTCTAAACAACAGATTCTAACCTATAAAATTTCTGATGAGCCATCTAAATAAGTAATATCTTAAAATATGATGTTTAAGAGAGACCTCATAATATAGGAAGACTAGATGGAAGTGTTGTTTGGGGCACAATGAGTCTCGTTTATAGTACGGGGGCTTGATTAGCTAGGAAATATTATATCACGTGCATTCATATTGGGGGGTTTAATATCCCAAAAATGAGGGTACAATATATTACCTATCGGTGAAAATAGGGGGCTTTTTAATTCAAGCTATGAAAAAATACAATATTTGATGAAAATAGGGGGGCTTTAAATTCAAGTTGTGTATTAGGAGGGGGTGACAAAAAATGAGTTTAGGGCAATAGTTTTTGAAAATAAGGGAATTCTTTAGTATGCCATGAATGCATGTGCTATAACCTAGGTTCAGTAAGTGAAGCCCCCGTGGTTTATAGGGAGTTCACATTTAAATATTGTAGATTAAATTTTATCTTATTTAAATTTACCTATCAGTCAATGCCAAATATCTCATCCAATAACTCTTCTATGAAGAGCTTATGATCTAATATACATGTGTCATTTTACTTGTCACATGCATCTTGATAATATTTCTAAGACCCATCCCCAAAAAAAGACCCACAATTTGAATACATGTGAGGTGAACGTCGAGACTTGGAAGATTCACCCTCATCACCTTATTCTAGAGGCCTAGTGTGTTATGGAAGGTTTTGAGTGAGTTGATGGATTTTAGTGTCTTGACCTCAATACTCTCATTCACAATAGAAGCAATCGTGGTATGGTCAATGCTTGGCCTAGCAAGGGGTTTTTGTGCATAGTTTTGGACATGTTCTACTCCCACCTGTACCCTAAAAATTTCACATGTTGAAGTATTTTGGGATCATGGTAAGGAAAAATAATGTCATAAAAAATTAATAGGACCTCATTACTATTACATAAAGGATTGTCAAAAATCATCCACCACCTATCCAAAAAATTATTCCTTATCCTTTGGTGTTGGCACCAATGGATAGGGAACTTCCTACAAGTACCATGTGGAGGTGCATTATTTTGTGGGTTAGTGAACAATGTACACAAGTCAGATTTCAATATATATATATATATATATTATTTGTTCATATGATGATTTGTCTACGTGCAATTATTTTTCTTTTTCCTTGTTTTAATCAAGTGTTAATTTTGCTAATCATAGAATCTATGTGAGAGATGATAGATACAAATGAATTGGCAAGGTTAGACCAATCAAAGGTTGTTCCACTCAAATCTCTCAACTTTTCAAGTATTATTTCAAGTTCTTTCTCATTGGTTTTTGTTTTCCTGTGGTTTTTCATAGTATGTTTTCTTGCATCCTAGGAGGATGTTGATGCATTGTAGAAAGGGTTTGCAATGATTGTTCTTCACCAAGGTTTTTACAAATTGGTGAATGATGGTTTTCATCAATTGGTGGGGGATTTTCAATTCTTAGAAATTAAACAAAATTCACTCAAAATATTTTTGACTTGCTATTTAATAAAAAAATCAAACTAAGAAACTAACAAAACTTATCTCCTCAATCTTAGGGACATTGTGGTAGCATTTGGTGGTGATTTGATGACATCACAATATTAGTGTGCTCTTGGATGATTGTTATTTGATGTTTTTTAGGTGAGAGGCCAAGTTCAAATGAGCTCAACCTCTTTCCTATTTTGATTTTATGTTTCACATAGCATGAGTAGGTTATAACAGACTCATGTGATGTTTTGTATGAAATAAAAAGTGGCTATTTGGTCCCCCATCTTTAGCCATTGACCATGTGGGAAAACCTTTATGAGGAATAAATTCAATCTCCAGAAGTACTCACACATTCGATATATTATCTAATGAACAAATATTATAATATACTTTTGGAGTCTCTATGCATGGGTAATAGAACATCAAGCTCTTTAATATCAGTTTATGTAGAGAAGCAAATGAGAATCATATATATCCACATATCCAATCCATTCTTCTTCTCCTTAAATATAGAATTTACAAGAGGTCCTCAATCAACCATAGTCAATAAGAAAAATGTTACACAAGCCAACTTCAACATCTACTTATTTCCTTGTTTTTATATAAATACTTTTGCACAAAAGTTTCAAGTGGTATTATAGAGACCATATGCCTCAAAACCATGTTCCTCTCATTTACTTTTTGGTACTATATTTTTTTTAGTTTGCAACCCACATTAAATATTAATCTTGATGTTTGATACAACACACAAAGTTTCTTAGAAAATATCTCTCTTGTGTGATACATGCATCCTTAGATTATCTATTTGCATCAAAATTAAATATTCATTTTACATTATAATCATTGAGCAAGGTAAATGAAACACTTTTTGCCAACATTCTGCCACTTGTTTTGTACATTACAAGAAGGGGTCAAAACTAAATTCAAACATCAAGGGAATAATCTCTATAGCCAACATGTACCATCAAGGCATCTAGGTGCTCCATGTGCTCCATCAAGATACTTACAACGATAACTAGGATGACCACTAGTAGCGACCAATTATAATTTTTCATTATAATAATTATGCAAGATGAATAACACACCTTTTCCCAACATTTTTCTACTTTTTCTATACATTATAGAAGGGATTGAAAGTAAATTCAAAGATCAAGGGAAAAATCCCTATAGCCAACATGTACGATCAAGACATTTAAGTGCTCAAAGTTCTGCATCAAGATACTTACAACAATAACGAAGATGACCACTAGTAGGGAACAATTTTCTTTCAAAATTTGGAACAAACAATGATAGGGATGTTTTGTTCTTACCATTCAATATGTTTTACTTTTACCATCATTTTAAGTGGCAACAACGTATTTTGTGTTTTAACTATTATATGGGTTTTTTGCAATCATGTCTAAGTTTTACGAGTGAGTTTAACATTAACCAACAAGAATTATGAAACAATCGTGAGAGATGAGGACAAAAAATGTAATCAACGTGAGATGACAATGTTAATGTTGGGGATGTGGGTCCCACACACCACATTAGATAGTCAAAGGTTTGTTTGTGTTAGTTAACACTTACGACCACAAAATGCATGGCCAATGTATAGTTTGAACTCTTGAAATTTGCAATTTAATGTCACTTTTGTTGGTGGTTTTCAAACTAACATTATTTCTTTTAGTTTTCAAACTAAAAATTAAATTGAATAACAAATAATAAAAGAGAAACATATTGTATAACCAACATTTTGAATACATATTTGACCGTGTTTTGTATTATTTAATTGAAATGTGAAATTACCTATTTCAATTAATTAGCTAATATTGTCAAATATGCATTCAAAATGTAATTTAGCTGCTTAAAATATGTTGTTTAAGACTGACCTCATAATACCAAAGACAAGATGGAAGTGCCATTAGACACGTTGAGTTCGGATGGCTTAAATCACACACACGAAGCTTTGCCTTCTAGACTTAAAAGTGTCAAACACTCAGAATTGACTGACATTCTCTAGACTTAATATATTGTTCTGCCTGAGGAATCTCTTCTGTAGGTAGTTCACGTGCCCGCTAGCTTAGCCATTATTTCGACCCACATGGTGAGGATCAAGAAAATCCAAAGGAAACTGATAAAAGGGGAAGTTTGAGTGTACGATTTTACTGTCTTTCAGCAAGAAAAGATCAAACGGAACAGCAATAGTATAAAATAAACTGGGCTAAATATCTGATACATATAAAACAAAAAAGAGCACATTTTATATGGATTGGTAGCTAATTACAATTCTCAGTCAAAACCAAATGGACGCCCTGTGAACTCCGGGTGGATCATATATAAAATCGTTAGAGAATCTTTATGAAATGCTGTAGAGAGCCGTACAGAAATGTGTATGACTTAGAAAAAAGGGAAATAATTTTGTATTATGCTCGGAGTAGTATAAGTATTCTTAGTTGTATAACTATTAGATCACACTTCTATTCTCAGAAAGCCTCCTCCGTGCTCTGCAATGGCTGAACAAAAGCTACTCCTTGGCCTTGTTTTCCTTGCCCTAATGTCTTGTTCTTGGTGTCTTGGACCAGAGAAGAACATTGTATTCTACATGCACGACATTGTGAGTAAACCCAACTCAACAGCTACAGTAGTTGCAGGAGTAAAAGGAACATCCTCAAATCTGTTGGGCTTTGGAACAGTGCTGGTTATAGATGATCTTCTGACTGAGAAGCCTGATCGCTCTTCCACTGTTGTGGGTAGGGCAAAATGATTGTATTCTAACTCAGATGTGAAGAGAGCTACCATTTTTTTGGGGTTGTCTGTTGTGTTTGAGAACAAGGAATATAATGGGAGCACACTTGAAATCCAGGGCACAGATCCCTTCATGCAGAGTTCTGAAAAAGAGGTGTCTGTGGTGGGAGGGACAGGAAAGTTGAGGTATGCTCGTGGTTATGCTATCATTACTCTGCAAAGCTCCAGTGGATTGGATGGTAATATCAAATTTAATACTACCTTTTGCATTGGCTGAATTTTGTCATCAACATCCATTTAGTATGATGTGCTTCTCTCTTGCTTGAGATATTAAAGCAATGTAATTCAACTTTGCTCCTAGCAAATGAAGTGAATTTGTTTTGTTAAATGGGCAATGCCCATCAATGCGTATTTATTATTTCAGTTTTTTAAAAATAGATCTGGGTCTTTATTTTTAGAATAATCCGGTGTCCAATTTTTGTATTTATTTGGATTAAAATCAAAATTACAATGTATAGGAAGTTATTTAATTGTACTATGATAAAATGTGTGTCTTTTTTTTTTTTTCTGTATGATGTCTTATGTTGGTCTATTGTAATCTTATTAGTTTGTGATGTAATTCTCTTTCAGCTATTTGCTGTAATTGTTAACGTCATGTTTCTTCTATTTGCTACCATATGCTGGTCCATTGTAATCTTTTTTAGTTTGTGATGTATCTTTCTTTCAACTACTTTCTGTAGCTGTTATTTTTTGTACTCTTACTTTAATTCAATATAAAAAACACAAATATTGATAAAGAAAGTCTTCCTCATTCACTATATGTTAATAAATATCATTTCATAACAATCAATGTTTCTGTGGGTATTTGCCCTTGCCCATTTAAAAGAGTGTGAATATGAACTATGAAATTTTCTCTCTTGTACTATACTTAATCCTTGTTAGGAATTGAGCTTCCTCTCGACAAACATTAGCATTTTTTGCTCCCCTCTTTTTATTATAGGGTGTTGGTCTTACCCCCGAAGATATTTGCAATATTGTTGCCTAATTTTTATATAAACCTATTTTTACAAATTTTCACAGTTCTTTGGATATTTATGCAGCGTTATGCTCTTCATACATACTCCCAAATTCTGGCTCTATTCCCTTTTTGTTTCTTTTGTTTTACCCTACAAGATTTCAAGTCTCATAGTTGTCCTGAGATCATTGTTCACCCAAAGCCCCATTGCCCATGGCCTTTTCCTTTGTTTCTCTTTCCTTTTGGGACTTCGGTTTCAAAAAGATCTTGGGCTTTGTCATAAGGTCCTTGTCCTATCCAAAGTTTCCCTTTGTCTATTGTCATTGTTGTGATCATTATAAAATTTGGGTCCTGCAAGAATATTAGGATTTTGTCCTAATGTCCTTGTCCCTCTCGAGTTCTATCTCTTTTCCTTTGTAGGCCTAGCCTCTTTGGAGCATTAGGATTGTGGGGAAATAGTGAACATTTGGACTTTATCCAACACAAGTAGCCTTTTTTCAATTTTAGATCTCATCCATCACATTAATGATGGTTTCCTAATTTGAAAAGGGGTTAATTTTTTTTGCTTTCTAACCTCACACATCACATTAATGATGGTTTCCTAATTTAAAAAAGGGTTAAGTTTTTTTTCTTTCTCACCCCAGAAATTACAATAATGATGGTTTCCTAATTTTGAAAAGGGTTATTTAAATGTTTAAATGCTCTTTCTAGTCACTTTGCATTCTAAACGGCGAGCTTTCAAAAGAGATTGAGCTTAAAAAGAAATAATGCCCTAAATAATTCAAGCAACGTTGGAAATCTCCATTCTTTGGTTGCTACCATGCTTTGTGTCCACATGTTCTTGTGTTCGTGTACATGTAGCTCTGTCTTCTCTATATATGTTTGAGCCTTGAAGTTAGATTAGTTTTTTTCTTTCCTCCTCATCCTCTCTTTTCTTTTTGGTTTTTACTTTGTTTATTTATTTCCTTTCTATTTTTTATTTCTTATTCAGGGTTTAGCTAGGGTTAGTTTTAGAGTCAGTTAGGCTAGTAAATAATTGAACCTTGTTGATTTCTTCCATGCCTTAGGTCCTTAGTGTTTAGGTTCTAAATCCTTTCGAAAGGAATGAATCTAGATAGAAGTTTGAACCTCACACTCACTTCACAATTTTCCATTGAAAACATAGTTGACTTTGTGCCCTAGCTTAGAAAATTCTAAGTTTTCAAAATTAAATAGTAAATATCCCTTTGAGACTCAAGTCCCAAAGGAATCAAAATACCAACATTCTAAACTACTATCCTTGTAGTGTTTTTGGTCTAGAAAGGATGCATTCCATTCAAAACAAAGAAAAAACACATACTTCTTTGAAGAACCTTAAGGGAATTTAGGTCCTAGAAAGATTCCTTCCTTTTGTTGTCAAATGATCAATCCATCCACAAATCCACGGTCCAAGAGAAATTCTCTTGTCAAGATATCATCTTAGGACTTCAAATCCCGAAGGGATAAAGAGATCAAATTCTAAAAGCCTTAAATTTTTTGATGGTTCACTCTTTGAGATCTTAACACAAACATTCATATGGGACTTTGTGTCACAAAGGGGACTTTGGGTCACAAAGGGGTCTTTGGAAAAAATCCTAAGGATCTTCATCCTCCTCATAACCTGATTCTCAAACTATCACAACAATAAAACTCTAACATCCTTGTAGGACCTTGGATCCCAAACCAGGATATTTGGGTCATGATCTCAGAACCTTGATCAGATTCGAGAACCCAATTCCCAAACAAGTGTAACTATTGACCAAAGACCATCCTCATGGGAATTTGGGTTGTATAGAGATCTAGGAACTAGGTTCTTGGAAATATGCCTGAGATCCTAGTCCCCAAACATTCTATCCTCCCAAAACTTGAAATCTCATAAATGACATAAATTGATCACAATTGATCTAGCTAAGGGATTTTTCTTAGTTCGTTTTGATGGTCCATTATCTTATAGCTACTCCAAATGCCTCACGAGGAAGAAATAGGTGCTAAAATTATGCAAGAGGTTTCTCAAGTGAAAGACAACCAATATTGATAAATTCCTACTCACAATGAAGTATAAGAAGTATAAGTGTCAAGGTGCTCCCAAGGTCTCTAAATTCAATTTAAAAGTAAAAAACATCTAGATATAGAGATAGGGTGCATTGACAATAAAGATTTGAAGAAAAATATTTAGAGATAATGCATCGCCTAAGTACATGTAGATTGCCAATTCTATCCAAGCATGTGTGGCCAACTTCCCTTCCTCAATACAATATCTTTAATTCATACTTGTTGGATTATTGGGAAGTTTGTTGGATTTGATTGTTCATTGTTGTTGCTAGGATATGTTGTTGTCATTGATGTCAACATAATCATATGAATTATTCTGGTGAGTTTGTGGAAGGTTTTTGGTCTGGTTTTGTAGTTTGGTTTTGTTGATCCTTGTTTTGCAGAATCCGATATTTCCTCTGGTATATTCTAGTATGATCAGATCTTGTGCTGATATTTTCGATCATTTTCAGGGATGACCTTGTGTATCTTCATTTCAGATGGTTCATAATTTGGTTCTTCGTAAGTTATCTTTTCTCGTGATAGTTGTTGATTGGTTGTGTTCTTGAGCCTTGAGACGTTGACCGATGAAGATTTGAAAAGTGGTCTTGGTGTAACTATTCTGGATGATTCTAACATACTTGATGGTGTTTCCTAGTTGTGTCCTATTTGTTTTGGCGATCCGCATTGATCATTGTGTGATTTTTTGGTGATTTATATAAACTGGTATTAATTGTGTTATGTAATATTTCTAGTGGTGTAGAGTGTTGTGGTTGATCTTGGCGGGATTTCTGGTGGATGAATCATTTGAGAATTTGAATTAGGTCCATGCTATGTAAAGTAAATCATAATATTGGTCTGGTGGTCAATCTTTTTATCGTGTAATGTAGTTTTTGTAAATATGAGTTGAGGGTTGAGGGTTTAGCCGGCCTTGTTATCAAGATTGATGATTTGTATATATAGATGAGATGCTTATGTAATTTTGGTGTCAGAATTGTGTCTGCATTATCAGAGAGATGTAAATGTATGAAGAAAGAATATATCATTCAGTGAAGTGTTGTGGTGAGTTTGGTGTTGCAAGGCAAACAACTGTGTTTAACCAAAACTGTCATCAGGCATTTGTAGATGCTATTATTGCAGTTAATTCCTTCCGGATTGTAGTCTGAATCATATTGTAAGTTAGTGAGACTTCCCTGAGGGTTGTAGCCTTCCAGGCACATATCTTTTGAGCAGTGAGCTCTTGGCAGTATGCTTGAATGCATGTGCATTCCCCCTTATAATATTTTCACATAATACTGCAGAGTATCATCTTATTGTGGGTAGGTTCCCACCATGGTTTTTCCCTTAACCGGGTTTTCCACGTCAAAATCTTGGTGTTGTGTGTTGTGCTATTAATTTTCTTATCTGTTATTTCTATGGTTTATCAGTTTATGTTTTGGAATTTTAATTTGTTATGAGATCTAACGAAGACTGATTCACCCCATAGGATACCATATAACCCCTTAGAACACAATATGGTGTCGTTATGGGTCTTATGGTGTCCAAAAGGGTCATATGGTGTCCTAAGGGGTCACATGGTGTCCTAAGGGGTCATCTAGTGTCCTATGACCCCTTAGGATACCATATAACCCCTTATGACACCATATGACCCCTTAGGACACATTATGGTGTTGTTATAGGTTGTATCATGTCCTAAGGGATCATATTGTGTCCTATGACCCCTTAGGACACCATATGACGCCTTAGGACACAATATGGTGTCATTATGGGTCGTATGGTGTCCTAAGGGGTCATATGGTGTCTTATGACCCCTTAGGACACCATATGACCCCTTAGGTGTCGTTAGGGATCATATTGTGTCTTAACGGGTCATATGGTGTGTTATGACTCCTTAAAACACAATATGACCTCTTAGGACACAATATGGTGTCATTATGGGTTGTATGGTGTCCTAAGGGGTCATATGGTATCCTATGACCCCTTAGGACACCATATGACCCCTTAGGTGTCGTTCGGGATCATATTGTGTCTTAACGGGTCATATTGTGTGTTATGACCCCTTAAGACACAATATGGCCCCTTAGGACAACTTATGTTGTCATTATGGATTGTATGGTGTCCTAAGGGGTCATATGGGGTCCTAAGGGATCATAAGACACCTAATGACCACTTAGGACACCATACGACCCATAATGACACCATATGATGTCCTAAGGGGTCATAGGACACTATATGACCCCTTAGGACACAATGTGAACCCTATCAACACGTAAGTGGTTATATGGTGTCCTAAGGGATCATAGGACACTATATGACCCGTTAGGAAACCATATGACCCTTTAGGACACCATATGACCCATAACGACACTATATGACCCGTTAGGAAACCATATGACCCTTTAGGACACCATATGACCCATAACGACACTATATGACCCGTTAGGAAACCATATGACCCTTTAGGACACCATATGACCCATAATGACACTATATTGTGTTTTAAGGGGTCACATGGTGTCCTAAGGGGTCATCTAGTGTCCTATGACCCCTTAGGACACAATATGGGGTTGTTAAGGGTCATAGTGTCGTGAGGGGTCATATTGTGTCCTATGACCCCTTAGAACACAATATAGTGTCGTTATGGGCCGTATTGTGTCCTAAGGGGTAATATGGTGTCCTATGAGCCCTTAGGACACCACATGACCCCTTAGGTATCATTAGGGATCATATTGTGTCTTAACAGGTCATATGGTGTGTTATGACCCCTTAAGACACAATATGACCCCTTACGACACCTTATGTTGTCATTATGGGTCATATGGTGTCCTAAGGGGTCATATGGTGTCCTATGGGATCATAAGATATCTAATAACCGCTTAGGATACCATATGACCCATAATGACACCATATGGTTTCCTAAGGGGTCATATAGTGTCCTAAGGGGTCATAGGACACCATATGAGCTCTTAGGACACAATGTGACCCTAACGACACTTAAGAGGTTATATGGTGTCCTAAGGGGTCATAGGACACTATATGACACGTTAGGACACCATATGACCCCTTAGGACACAATATGGTGTCGTTATGGGTTGTATGGTGTCCGAAGGGGTCATATGGTGTCCTATGGGGTCATAGGACACCATATGACCCCTTATGTGTCGTTAGGGATCATTTATCTCATTTATTACTTAAATCTTGTTAGATTAATTTTGCATCCATCCAGCTAATATCATGCTCATATAGATTAAATCCTTCATCTTGGTGTCGTCTAGTCACTAGATTGCTTATACAAATCTGAGAGCAATCTTATACTCGCATCTTTTAGAAGGCAATGGGTCGATTTATTATGGTTTTCATATTCATGCTTATATCTGTCTAACCATACATGCAATGACTTAATTGAAGTGTTGTGTATTACAGATACAGATACAAGTCCACTTTTCACACACACATCTTTGGCACCCATTGTGGTGCTCGAACCCACAACTACAAATATTTATAATGTTTCTTGAATAAATTTAATGTTTGGTTTTTATAACTAATAAACATGTGTTAAATTTGCAAATAAAAATCTTTCTTTTTGCTTGTTCTTCTATGACAGTCAAAAATGGTCTCGGTTTGGAGAGCATAACTTTTTATTGAACCATTGGAGCTAAACCAATTTTGTATATGTTATGTAAAACCAAGTTTTCTACAAGTTCACCGAAGGGATTGTCCTAAAGATTTTGGGTTTGAAAGTTATGATTGATAGAGTGTAGGACTATCATTTTACTTATTCTTCTATGACAGTCACAAATGGTCTTTGTTCGAAGGGCATAAATGTTTATTAAACCGTTGAATCTAACCCAAATTTTAATATGTTCTGTAAAATGAAGTTTTTCACATTTCCACTAAAGCGATTTTCCAAATTATCTCTGGTTCAAAAGTTATAAACGACAGAGTGCAGTACTATCAAAACTGTCATAACTAGGAGTCATAAAAAATGGAAATTCTTGTTAGATTAGTTTAATTTACAGTTTGCATGATAAAATTTTCTTTTGATAATTTTTTTTTTTTATGTTATTTTGGCAACTAATTTTGGGCTTTTAATTTTTGTAGGGCGCTTGTCAAAGAATCTATCAATCAAACATACGCCTGCCAAAGAATCAAGAAGAAAATGACTATTGACATATTGGTTTTGCAGGTTGCTTAAGGAGAATCAACTAAACATTGTGTATTCATTTAGTATTTTCTTAGGCACCTAACTTGCTATCTGGTTAATGAACAAGTCTGTCTTTTTTATTTTCAGAAAAATCTAAGAGGTAGGAGAGTATGCTCTTGTCTTTTACAAACAATCAGAAATCTAGACCCTCAAAACTTTTTTTCTAAGTTTTGAGATTTGTGTACCTTTAGCGGGTCTGTCACAGTGGGAAAAATTGATCACCCTATGAGAATGACCCAAGTGAGTACAGCTGGACCTGAGCATTCCAACTCACTATAATAAATAGGCCTCTGGTGATTAAAGTCTCAGAGGATGGGATTATTTGAGTTTTGTCTTTGAGATCTCTCATATCGAGCATTTTGTAGGGCCTCGCAGTCTGAATCACGTTTACATGACTACAACTTGTTTCGGTACCTTGTCAGGCTATAGGCCTCAATCATGCTTGCATGACTTCAAGGGGTAATTTCAAACGGAATTCCTGACTAAGAACTATAAGATAGAAGCTACCTGATTCACCTCTGAAAGGTTGATAATCTTTGTGCAAGAGAGATAGTAACTCTCCCAGGACACTTGCCATATTGTTCCCCCATTAGCATTTGGAGTCGGCTAATACGGCATTGAGAATCCATTGAGTGAGATTGAACAGTTGTATTCTGATTAGCTATTGGGTGTGTACCTAAGTCAGCAAGCAAAGGTTTTCTTCTCTAAGCCAACTTCCATAGGGTTAGCGTGTTGTGATTGGAGTTACTATTTATCTTGCACGTTTTCTGTGTTTTCATCCCTGAAATTGGAAATGAAATACTGAAACTGGAGAAAACAAATGAAACAATATAAAACAATTCAGTGATAAAGATCAGTCCTTATCAAAAACCGGTCATCATCAGTCATTGAAACACGAGTCCTTATAAAAAACTAGTAGTCGTCAATCATTAAAACTTTGTCTGTCAAAATCTCGTCTCTGTCCAATCCTCTGTCATACAAATTCCTAATCTTGTCAGTCAAAATAGTCAAAATTTTCTAAAACAGTCTACAACAAGCCTAAAACTGGTCATCATCCTCGAGCATAAACAACCTTGATAGTGTACCCCTGTTGTTGCGTTGCACGATTTTGTCGATCATCTTTAAGCTAGTTCAAACAACATCTTATCAAACCTAAGTTTACTTAGATAACATCTTACACAGGATATATCATTCCTAAAACCAAACTAGATCTTAGTTACTTCACTCAATCACTATGTTAAATGAACTACTAGCTACAATTTGATCTTGACTTCTGCAACACATCCAGCTCTTGTTCTTGTCAGTTGTAAATGCATGTTCAAACCAGAAGCTCTTCTAAATTTTTTGACAAAATTAAGAATCTCATGGATACCTTAGCTCCAATTCCCATGGCTACCTTTGCTCAAATGCTTCAAGATATCAAGAAAGAAATATATGACATAGAAATTCAATAAAATAAATCAATGACTCCATTTGAAAAATAAATATATGATATCAAGTGTGAGAAACTTCAAGGAATGCTAAAACGATTATGTGATTTGACAAGCGAATACCAACAAATAATTGACAATCAAAGACCAAATCTCATACACAATCACAAAACACCTTCACCAAGACAAAAATACATCTATTCCCTAGATAGACAGTTTACACCTTTGGGGCAATCTATTGAGTCAGCTTTGGAAGAGCTTATTAAGAACAATCTTATCATATTGCCTAAAAAGACCACATGGGGATGTGCAATTTTGAGCAGTTACTATGTATATCATAGGCATAACAAATATAATAATTCAATGTGTATGGAATTAAAACATAAGATTCAAGATCTCCTTGATGATGGTGTCATTGAAATTGAAGATCCTAATGACTCACCTAAAGAAAAAGAAGGAACTACTTCTAAGCATGATCAAAATCATGAACCTATGTCTAGCAAGGCTCAATATGTGGCCTTCATCCCTTCCATGATGCCTTCATCTCCTAAGACTTCTCAGCAACAATCCATACCATCTCCTTCAAACAATGAAATTTCTCATGTTTACCTTCAAGGGCTATCTCCTATGGAAATCCAAGTTAATGGAAATATTGATACAAGTTCCTCTAAAGATTTAAAAATCTCAGATCCTATGCCATCATACACATCAATTCTAAACGTACCCACTCTAGAGAGTCCCACTCAAAATGCTTCCCCATCATGCCAAAGTATGGAGACCTTCCAAGAATCCCCTACACCTATGAAAAATCCTATCCCTTCCTTAGAAGTGACTCCATGTCAAGAGGATAATCTGAAAAACGAAGAAACAAGTCCTATCATAAATCAAGATAAGGACACCAAAACTCCCCAGTCCCATCTAATGATTGAAAAAGATCCCACCTCCCTAGAATCCCATGATGATCTTCTTGTACCTTTCCATTTCTTCTAAGATGACCCCCTTCCATCTCAAGAACAAAGCATCCTTCCAAATCCCATTCCTAATCCACTTCCTAAGAAAGATCATGATGCCTCTTCCACCTTTTCAAACGATCCTATTCAAAATGAAGAGTCAAACACCCTTCCTACTCTATCCATTGGTCCTCTTCCATTTCAAGATCAAAGTATCCCTTCATCTCCTTGTCATAATCCTCCATGTTCCCTTCATGATCCTAGCATACCTTGCAAGCCACCTCCACCTCAAAATGGACTTTCCTCTAGCATCAAAAGTAAGAAGAAACCCTTTGTTAAAAAGATCTTTAAAAACATGCATTTTCAAAGAAAAGGGTTAGACATTCATGAACAAGGTATATTAGAACCCCCTGCTATAAAAGAAAATCTTGATTATATTGGCTACATTGCTCACCCTCAAGATGTTGGTATCTCTCATAAATCCTACATTTCTCCAGTTAAATCCAAGTATACGCTTTCTCCATCATTGCTTCCATCCATTCTAGGTCCCTATATCCCTCCATCCCTTATGCGGGATCAACAAAGGCACATGTCTTCAAGTACCTTCCATCCATCCAAAATACCTCCATATCATTCCTATCTATCCACACATCTCCCTCCAAGAAATCTGGATGCCAACCATAAAAGTTGTAAGTCAAGCAATCCACATATATTCAAGGATCAACATATCCCATCTAATAGACATGTCAAAACAAAGAAAAATACAAAATGCCACAAAGGCCCACAAAGAAAGAAGAAAAGTCAATATTTATATGGGTTCCTAAGGCACTTGTAGAAGCAATGCGCTCTAAGGAACTACAAAAGCATGAAAAATCAAAAACCATGTGGATCCCTAAGCGGTTGTTCGAAGCACAAAAGTTTAAAGAAAAATCAAAATTGGCATCCAAAATTGTTGTTCCTCCATCCAAACTTTTTGAGTCTATTCCTCCATCACCTCCTTCATCCATTTTGGCTTCTTATGCCCCAAAATATATAACCTTTCCTCCATCCAAATCTCAAAATCTGAGATTCACTTCTCCTCCATATGTCCACCATCCCTCAAGGCGTGTGCCAATGTTGATCTTTCCAACATTTCCATCTAGCCATACACAATTTTTCCAACATCCCATCCATTATCCAACACCTCTTTTTCACCCTTCCATCCCTCTTATCCAATCCTTTGCATAAATCCTTGCCCTAGTTTCATTTCATTATCTTGCCAACATCTTTGAGCATACCTTCATAACCATGGTCTATTGTAACTCATATTCCAAGGGTAACATCCAAAGAAGCAAGACGTTGGGGTCCTTCTTCCATCCCCTATCATGCCTCCATTATCTTCCAAAAAAAAGAAAAAAATGATGAAAAAGTGAAAAAAAAATCAGAATAAAAAATTAAAGAGAAATAAATTTGTCCTTGTGTGAAAACCTCTTCTTGTGGCGCCTTGGGCAAGTACCATGATGAAAACTTGACAAATAGGCGTCATGCATAATCCATTATCCTTTTGCACTTTACACTGGGGGCAAGTCCCATCCATATACATCCACCTATTATACTTCTTCCTCCATTATCCTTCATCCTCCATTATCCCTCATTCGCTCTATCTACATTCATATCCCTTTTCCACCTTTGATCTTGAAAAGGTTAAGGATCCTTGCAGGCTTCATGTGTCCTATTTATTACACTTGATCCAAACCCTTTATCTCCTATCCATTTCTTTCTTACATCCTTCATTACTACCTTTGATCTTGCTTATCCTATTTGTCCCCTATCCAGATCTATTCCTTGATCTTGATCAATACTATGGACAAAATGCAAAAAACATGCTTTCCACAAACCTCTTGACATGGCCACTTATTTGGAATATATGGATTCGTTACACTATATCATTGATTCTTTGTGCTATATCCTTGCTTTACATCGCCATATCCTTGCTTCACTGCACTATATCCTTGCTTTACATCGCTAAAATCCTTGGTTTACATTGTTATATCTGGACCCTATGCTTGCATTAACATTGTGAGATAGTCCTTGAAAGCGTCCACCATCATTTGCTTATCCATTCATGTACTCAAAATCCCTTTTTCCTTGCTAGACACTAGGGGCAAACATGAAGAAATCATAAAAATCAGAAAAAGTCCTGAAGAAATTCAAAAAAAGAAAAAATGAAAAAGAAAAACAGAAAGAAAAAAAACGAAACAAGAGAGAAAGTGCCCTAGTGAAAACCTGGTAAATAGGCACCTTAGTAAAAAATTATATATATCTCTACCAAGTAGGTGAAAGCCTGGTAAACATGCGCCTCTTGTACTCAAGCACTCCATCTATCAATGCAACGTTGGCATTCCCGCTTTTCTGCATATTTACTTTCGCTTGTACATATTTTAGTCACTTTTGTGACATCTTGGTTTGTTGGAACCCTCATGGTTGAAACCGATCAATGTCCTAGTCTTAGGTAATCAAAAAGAGCACATTACATGTCCTAAGCAGTATCAACCAAGTCAACCTTATGTCAGTGAAACTTGGTCGTCCACTCTGAGTTAGTTACCCGTCTCCTGACTACTGAAGAGTTTTATCACTAAATTAACAAGCAAAACAAAATTGAAAAACAACTACTTAACAGTTTGAGCTATGCATGAACATTTTCTTTGTGTGTTGTCTTTTATATTGGCCTTCACTTATTATTCCCTCTGAGTAACTCGAGGAAGTCTATCTTGACTAAGAGAAGCAAGGATTGGGGGCATAATATTTTCTTATTTTCTGCTTGTAGGAATGATCCCAATGATGTGGAAACATCTAAATTAGTTGGGTGTTTGTGATAAGAGCCTTCACATCAAGGTGAAATCGCCTCACATACCTCGATTCTTCTTATTTGGATGCTACAGGTAGGTTCCCATCATTTCTTTGTCTGTTTTGAGGGAATTTCTTTATCGTGCAATCTAGGTCCCTGCAAAATCTGTCCAAGGATATGAATGAAAAAAGGGTCATTATGGACAAGATAATTAATATTGCACATGAAAAGAAAGGAACTCTAATCTGCCTGCTATGTTTGTAAAACACTCAATGATGAAAATTAAGCTTTTCAAATCTAGTGACTAGGTTTCGGTTGCATCTTATTTTGCATCTCATCTTGCATTTCATTCTGCATTTTGTGAATTTAGAGTGATTTCGGCATAATAACAATGATTTCTTTATTTTCTGAATGAGAGTTGGAAGCTTCATCATTTCTTAGCTAAGTGGTCTCTTTTCATCATTTCTTCGATTGAGTACTTGTGTTTTGAGATGTTTAGCTACATACATAAACATTTAATATAGATTCATACATTTCACTATCACTCATTTACATTCATCTTATTGCATAAAAAAAGGACAAAAAAATGCATTACTCATTTACATTCATCTATTTGCATATGAAAAGAAATAAAAATAGACATCCATAATAATTTGAATTACATACACTCATGCTGAATCAGAAATGCATACATGTAGAATAAAGCATATCGAAAGCATCTCATAAGCGAATCAACTCAAGTACGATGAAGTCAAATCGGATCTCGTATATATATCATATCAAGTCTAAGAGTACAAAATGATGTCCAATGACATGTACAAACTCCCATCGGAGAAAGAATTGTATGGCTACAAAACAAAAATGGGTGTGTCTACAAAAAATATCCGAGCTACAAAAAGAAAGATCTAGCTGGCACCCTCTCCCTCATCGCCTAGTGGAGGAGGAGGAGCCTGATGCCTGGGATCCTAATGAGGTGCCCGAGCTCCCTCTAACTATGCCATATACTACGAGTAGGGTATCACCTACTGTGCAATAAGAACTGCAACACTATATGCTGCAACATAGTAGACTAACCTACTAGTCTGGTGAAGGACCTCCTGTCACAAGGGCTCTACCTCTTCTCTCATCTATGCTCTCAGTGCTGCGATCTAGCAATCACGCTCAACCCTCACCTCGAAAAGTTGTCAGTCTCGCTCTGCCGGCTGAGTCTAAGCCACTATCAACTGTGACTGCAGCTCTACAAGATGTGCTCTCATTGACCGCCTTGCATCCATCCCCTACTCTCTCGCAGGCTCCTCTCCTCCACCTCCAACTTCACCCTGCTCCTCTCTCCGCTGCCACACTTATCTCGGTGCTGCTCGCTCCTCCTTAGTCCCACCCAATCTCAGACCCACATGCCCTAGGGATCTGCCTTCACCCCTCTATTGTCCAACCCCAGCTGGAACCTTACTGCTGCTAGCACCAGGAGCACCACCTGCCCGCCTCGGAGCCTCAGCTCTTTGTCCCTATCCCTGCCTCTGGCCCTTTCCCTATCCCTATGCCGGTGTGGGGGCATCATCCTCAACATCCTCAATATGAGGAGCCTGCTTTGCTGGATCTGTGAATCAAGGGAATGGATGCTACTGAAACCAATCCCTGAACTGGGGCAATACCCTTGCATCCACCACGTCGTCCATATAGTCCCATCTAAGTCGCTGAAGACCAGTCAACTCCTACATAGCCAAGGCATAGGATAACTGTGGTGACCATTCCTATCTCTCCTCATCCACATAACACGCATAAGGTGTATACTCCTGGGATATCCCCTGTGGATGACCATACTGCCTCATCACCCGTTAAACGATAAATAGCTCAACAATAGTTTGTGACCTCTCGATGAGAGGGCGTGTAACAAACAGGTCCCTGCGCACCAACCGCTAGTCATCCCATCACTCTAAGCTCTTGTATGGTCTCTATACTACGGCTATCAGGTCATCAAGCTGCGATCTCCAAAAATCTATCTGTCCCAGATGGGGTTGAGTGATATAACCGGCATACCTGTATATGATTGGCTGCCCAAGCTCTCTACTATCATCTACCACCAGCTGACAAACGGTAAGGTGCTCCCACACCCAAACCTGTAGGATATATACATCTGCAACCATGCTTCTATTGTCTCTGTAGATAATCTCATGCATCTCTTGATACATGTGAGCCAGTATGCAAGAACCCTAGCCAAGCCTCTGAGGGGTCTCCACCAATCTCATCAACATCCTGCCCCATCCACACTGGAAACCCTGTTGCCCTCTATGTGGCATCAGAAAAGAACCAATGAAACCTTCTAGAACACACACCAGCGGAAACTCCTCACTGTATCTGCTCATCAATATGTCCCAACTGATGGAATGGGTCAAAATGTCTAGATCCCTAAATACATGCCTAACCGCCTGTAATTTAGGTAACAGTGCAGTATCATAATCCACCTTATCCCCAACAAAAGGGATACGAAGGATCCTGTACACATCCTTGGGAGTGATAGTCAACTCCCCCACTTGCAAATGAAACGTGTTATGCTCTGAGTGAAAATGCTCAACCAATGCTATGAGCATATCGTGATTAACACGGATATCAGGTAATCTCAAAAGATGAGTCAAACTACATAAATCAACTTGAGCCTGCTCAACCTCAGACAAATGTCATACTAATGCCATGGTGGGAGGATATACGCATCTGAAGAGCACATGAGGTAATCGAACCTACAAATAAACCCAACAACGAACATCAGAAAACATTCCAAAAAAGCCAAGATGAGAAATAAAACATCACGCAAATCCAACTAAGTCAAGTGCAAAATCAAAATTTCAAGTTTAGACCTTCAAAAAATGCTCACTGTTTCCCAAATGAAAAAACATAGAGGGGCAACATCTCGTATGAGTCAGGAATGGCTTTCATACGAAAAAACATTCCCAAATGACAAATTATAAGACCCCACACAACAAAATGGTCTTTTTACTGACATGTCGTACGACACAAGGGTAGGGACCGAACGACAAATCTAATGGGTTCAAATGACAAAAGACAATTTACAAGTTACTCGTACGAGACAAGATCCTGTCTCGCATGATAAAACGTAAAACCCGACCCCACACATGTGAAAAACTTGAAAAATGAACACAAAAATTAAAAATTAAAAACATAAAGAGGCTTAAGATAGATCACTTACCGTTGGCTCATAGTTTCGGGGTCAGTTATGACGTCTATGGCGCTCAAATTGATGCTGACGAGTAGGGACCACCATTTTTCTCACAGAAAGCTTTTAGAATTTTCAAACTTTGGAGGGTTCAAATGAATTGAAAATGACACTTTTGTCCCATATATAGCCAAAAACCCTAATTTTTCAACTTGCTTCGATGGACACGAAAATTGTACCCTTAGCTAATTTGCCCGTTTTGACTCCATTTTCGAGATCAAAATCGAAATTTGAGATCATTTTGCTAGTCAATTTCACAATTTGGACCACTTAGCGCTCTTTTCATCAAAAGCTCAGTCTCTCTTCTAATTGCACTCAATTTCTCGTGAATCAACGCTGAATCTCAATTTAATTTAACAAATCAACTTTGCGCTCAATTTCTTATCAATCAATGCAAAATTTTCAAAAATTCCTCTGAATCAATTTGTGCTCAAATCATGATCATTGCTCAAAATTGCCTATCATCATGTACCCTCGCTATCTTTCGATTTCTCTCTCGAGGGGGCATACTCATGACCTTATGACCTCACATCTTCAAATGTTGAGAAAATTTTTAAATCTTCATCAAAAGTCGAGCAAAAACCCTTTTCAACTAAAGAAAATCAATCAAATTCTTATCACTAAGGGGCATCTTAGCTTCATCACTTCATATCAAGTTGAGATCTCTCGATCATCTGAATCGAATCAATCGCTAGGGGCATATCAGTTTCATCACTTCATATCAAACTGATATTTATCTTCGTCTGAATCAATCTCTTAACGTTAATTAGTTTCATCGCTTCTCATCAAGCTGATTATTCGTTTAAACTCAATCAAGGGTTTCTTTGATCACACTCAATCTAAGCAGGTGTTCAGTATTCATAGCTTTGGATCAAGTTGGACAATTTATCTTCATCGTGTCTTGATCAATCAAGTTCAAGATCGATTTTTATCTTCACTCACTATGTCTAGATCAATCAAGTTCTAGATCAGTAAGATCCGCTTCTTGATCAATCAAGTTCAAGTTCGGTATCTTTTGTTTTCTATCGTTCCTAAGTTCAATCAAGTTCGGGAACAGTATCGCTTTAATTAGACTTCATTCAGCTTTGTCACTTTGAATCAAGCTTAACACCTCGCTTTCATCTAGTTCGTGATCAATCAAGTTCAGAATTGGTATCTCCTAAACATCAAATTTTCTTTGAACCAATGCGTTGCTCGCACATTAATTCAAAGAGGGGAAAATGTAATACCCTAAAAATGGTCATCTAAACCATGAGCCCCTAATCTCGACAACGTCACCAAGGTCCTAACCAAAGACAATTAAATCAATCTTGAGCAACAATTAATTTCTTAAATCATCAATCTCACATGACAAATTAATCACTCAATGTTAATTAAATATTTATTTAATTAATTGATCATTCCAAGTAAATCATTTTTAAAACAATTATCTTATTTATTTTATTAAATATCCTAGCATGTTTAATTAAATAAATCAATTTGCCATCAAATCTTCAAAAAAAAGAAACAAATCAAGAAAGAGGAATTGGAAATTATGAGCACAAATCTTCAAAAAAGGAAACAAATCAAAAAAGGAATTAATTGACCAAGAAAGAATTAAAAATTTGAGAAAAGAAATCAATTGGAGATAATCTTGAAAAAACAAATTATAAATTGATAAATAATCTCAAAGAAAGCAATTAAAACAATTAAATATTAAAATTGATTGAAATAGAGAATAAATCAGTTTTTCCTGATTTAATCTTAATTTTAGTTTAATTTCCTTTAAAACTGAGAAAAGCATCCAATCACATCAATTCACCTGGATTGTGCTTCCTCTTGGAAAATCTTGACCGCTCATCATCCGTTGATCTCAGCCTTTGGTTTCTTTCTGAATTTTCTATAAATTTAGGCCCTCATCTCTCATTCAAAAATCCTGGAGAATATATTGTTATTATACTATTTTTTCTCTAGGTTCATTGATATATTGCATAAATATTTAGATCATTTATCTCATTTATTGCTTAAATCTTGTTAGATTAATCTTGCATCCATCTAGCTAATATCATGCTCATATAGATTAAATCCTTCGTCTTGGTGTCGTTTAGTCGCTAGATTGCTTATACAAATATGAGAGCAATCTTATACTCGCATCTTTTAGAAGGCAATGGGTCAATTTGTTATGGTTTTCATAGTCATGCTTATATCTGTCTAACCATACATGTAATGACTTAATTGAAGTGTTGTGTATTACAGATACAAATATAGGTCCACTTTTCACCCACACAATATGGTGTCCTATGATCACTTAGGACAACATATGGTGTCGTTATGGGTCCTATGGTAACCTAAGAGATCATATGGTGTCCTATGACCCCTTAGGACACCATATGACCCCTTAGGTGTTGTTAGGGGTCATATTGTGTCCTAAGGGGTCATATGGTGTCCTATGACCCCTTATGACCTCGAGAGAGGAGGTACTGAGGAAGAAATTGAGGGAAAGAGGTTTGAGAGGGAATTAGATGGGTGTAAGGATGGAGAGGGAGATAGCTCAAGGGATAGGGGAATAAGGGAATTGTGAGAGCTAGAGAGGGGAGGGACAAAGAAGAGTATGTATCTATAAGAATGAAGAGCCCGAGAAGAGGTAAGGGGAGAGAGAGAATATGAGATCTAGTTCATAGAGAGAGATGGAACTACGAGGGAAGGGAGATAAAGAAGGGAGAGGTGAGATGAGGGTTTCTATGTACACATTTGGCGCTCTCCCTATTTGGCGCGTGCCAAATGTAGAATATGGACCACATTTGGTGTGCGCCAAATGGAAAAACCATTCATCACATTTGGCACATGCCAAATAGGGCGAGTGCCATATTTGGCACGAGCCAAATGACCCACTTTGGGAAACACCAAACCTATGGGTTGGATTTGCCTTGGGCATCCAACCCAAAGGTTTGGACAACCATTTCAGGCTAGAGACGTGCTTTTATCAGAACATTGAAAATTTTGACATATTTTTGGTCATGCTCTTTGTCAGGTTTGCACATATTTCAATGAAGTTAAAAAAAAATATCGTGGTAAACTTGAACTCCCTCTTAGCCATACAACAATGTAATCTATTTCAAATTTTGATTTCGTTAAGTCTTTCATCTATAATTTCTTTTGTTAGTGTGTTCGTTTTTTGTCACAAACCAACATGCACTATTTTGGGTATAGATTTTTACACGTTCATCAGATTTTGAAAAAACGTACATTTTTAGAAACTAGACTCCATTCTACACAATTTAAAAAAAAAAGTTTTGATTTTTGATTACTTTTCAATGATTTTAGGGGGGAACACGCTCAAATTTCTGTTTTTCAAGATGTGTCCACTTTGAAAATTAGTAAAAAATCATTTACTCATTAAAAAATTAGCTGAAACTACAAGGTGTTAGCTAATTTCTCACTTAAGCAATTTTAAAAATTCAAAAAAAAAGTTAACATTTGAGGGGGGCCACAACAGACGCTATGTTATGTTTTGGGGGTGTCTTGTGTGATTTTACCTCTATAGTGGGGTTTCTTCGATTGAGTGAATTTTGGGGGTGTCTTGTGTGATTTTACCTCTCATTATCTCCTTGGTGCTCTTTTTTTAAAATTTATTGGTTCTCCTAAGTTTCCTTTTTAACTCCTCATAATTATGCAACTTGGAAAGTTTATACATGGACTAAACTAATGGAAAAGGGATTAACTCATTACATTGATGGAACTATTAAAGAACCATAAGGTCCTAAAGATGATCCTAATATGAACATGGAATTTGGATCCTAAGAATTTTGATACAATGCAAGACTATGTAACTAAAGCAAATGAGCTAAGAGCACAACTCAAGGATTGTGGTATTGATAAGAAGAATGCACAATTGGTCTTCAATGTCTTGGCGAATCTTCCTTCCGAGTATGCAACCTTTGTTTCTAGCTTCCAAACCCATTGATTGACTATGCGTAGTGCCTACACTACACCTTCATTTGTTTCATTCATAGTAATTTTGATGCTTGAGAAATGAAAGTTGATCACCATGGGGATTCTCAAGTCCTTCAAATCAAAAGCTTTGGTGACTAATCAAGGAATCAAAGGAATTGAGGAAAAGGAAAGAACCAAAGGCAATATAAGATAAACCTACAAAAGGATAGAGCACAATCATCCTCTCCACAACAAGGCAATTCTTCTTCCAAGAAGGGAAATTCAAACAAGAAGGAGAAGCCAACTTGTTCATATTGCAAGAAAGTTGGTCATGATGAGCATCGTTGCCACCTAATAAAATTGATGAGTTGACAAAAATCATCAAGAAGAACAACATCAATTTGACATCTACTTACAATAAGGAGTCATATCCTTCCACTTCCTCACAATCAAAAGGAAAAGGGCAAGCATTTGTGGCAACTACAGGTTCTTTACAACAAAGGATACTTGACTTAGGTGGCTCTCATCAGATGGGTTCTACAAGGGAACAATTTTCTTCATTGGAGCCATCCAAGGTACCTCACATTTTCATAGGTGATGATACACAAGTGGAAGTTGAAGGGAAAGGTTTGGTTGACATGGATGATGGAACAATTGAGAATTTTCTTTATGTTCCTGACTTGAGAACCAACCTTCTTTCAATCTACCAAATAACTCATTTTGGATATGGAAAGAAAGTTGAGTTTCTACCTGATTCAGTTGTGATCAAAGAACTTAAGGATGATGCATTGGTTGTAGTGGGACAAGCCACAACACTTGTCTTTACTAATTCTTCCACTTTGTTCCTCGATATCCTTGTGTAGCCTTTTTCACTCATTCAAATTCATAAAGTAAGGTATGGTATGAGCGGTTTGGACATCTCAATTACCACTTGTAGACACCTAAAATTGTCCTCGCCTAATTTAATTATTTTATCCTAAGCCATCTATTAATTAAATAGATTTTTATTTATTTAATTAATTCATTAATCCTCTTTTAGACTCTCCTCATTTAAATAAATATTTTTATTTATTTATGTTATACTTTCCCAAAATTAAATAAATAGTATATTTATTTAATTGGTCCCACTTCTTCTTTTAATTGAATAGATCTTCATTTATTTAATTAATTCATTAGCTTTTTCCCTCCAAGACACTTGTCATTCATCTCTTAATTTTCCTTTAACCACCTCTCTAATATTTTATTATTTCTTATACCTACCCTCTAATTTGAGCCGACCATTTATCCTTTCACCTCTTAATCATAGCCTTCCATTTCTAGGGTGCTCTCTATATAAGAGGATCCTTTCATCCTTATCAACCCTAACTAATGTGAATCCTAATTAAAGCGATCATATCCCTAGCAAGAGAATCAATATTCATGCGATCAAGTGTCTACACAACCACAATCTGTTCTTTGTTGAGCTCTTGTACACAATATAAAATTTGAGAGCAACAATATCAAGCAAGATCAATGGAGATCAAACCCTACTAAGCATGTGAATGGTATAATCTTCCTATTTTGTTGTGATTTGCATGTTTTAGGTTCTTCATTGGTGTACATGGTGGATTTTAGTTATAGAACTAGGGTTTTATGTGGTTGAATCTTGTGTGGTTTTACAATAGTTTAACATTCCATTTTCACTGTATAAACCACTATCTTCAACAACTTAGCTCCAAGGATATGGTCATAGGTCTCCCCCAAATCAGATTTTCAGATGGCACATGTCCAGGTTGTTCTAGATGGGTAAGTATCGAGAAGAGAATTTTGACAAAGGGATGTCTTGGAGAGCTTTAAAATTTCTTCAATTGGTTCAAAGTTATGTAGCAAGCCCATTTCCAATGTTGTCATTTAGCAAGGCTCACTATGTGCTCACCTTCATTGATGACTACTCCCACCTCACTTGGGTGTACTTTCTTTGTCATGAGAATGAAGTGTTTGAAAATTTTCTAGCCTTCAAGGCTCATGTTGAGAAGCAATCAAGGAATCAAGTCAAGATTCTCTGCACAGACAATGAAAGGGAATAATTAAACAATCAACTTGTCCAATTTTATACTCTTGAGGGGATAGAGCTCCAACATTTAGTTTCCTACACTCCACAACAAAATAGTGTTGAAGAAAGGAAGAATAGCACCCTTAAGGAGATGACTATTTGCATGATTCATGGTTGTTCTCTTGGTTTTTCATTTTGGGTAGAAGCCATTAATTGTACCACACACATCCAAAATTAGGTTCCCCAGAAGGAATTGAAAGGTATGACTTCTTTTGAGGATTGGTGTGGTAGAAAACTAATTGTGAGGCACTTTAGAGTTTTTGGCTCTCCAACTTGGGCAGACATAACTCTAGAGAAGCACAAGGCATTGGAACCTCAGAGTAGACCTTGCATCTTTGTTAGATATCCTGATGGTGTCAAGGCATATATACTTTTGATCTAGAGACACATGAGCTATTCATTTGAGGAGTGTTCACTTTGAGTAAAGCTCTCCTGGCTTGGCCTTTAATCCTCCTCATCCTTCCTCCATAGTGGAAAGTGATGATAGTGACTCAGATGAATCTACCTCAACTCTAAATCATAGGTTCACACCTTTGTAGGTCTCACTTGAAGTTGAGGATACTTATCCTTCATCTCCTACAAGAACTCTTTGGGCTTGATAAACTCTTGAGTTAGCAAGTACTTGTTGATTGATAAAAATGCTTCTACGAAAAACCACCTTATGGGAAAATCCATGATGGGGGACCTGCGCATGTTCACAAAGTGACCTCTTGGATTTTAGAAGTCGACTCTTCATATATGGGGGGGAGAAAAGGGAAAGAAGAAAAACTTAAAAGAAAGCTACTCCATAGCGATGCACTAAAATATTTTTAGTAAACTGTAAGCACAAAGAAACTTCACATACATGTAGCTCTAAGGCCTATTCAACAATCTATATGCCTAGAAAATCAAGATTGAAATATAAACAACATCCCATTTAACATAAAGCAACAAATGCCATTCATCCACTAGATAACAAGTTCAAAAGATATAGTTTAATCTGCAGAGTCTTACAACATATATTCCTGAAGTTATATAGAATTACAAGATGCACAAAAAAATATTCATGCACACTGAAAATAGTGATCACATAGGCCGAAGGCACAATCTGATTATGACAGTTTCAGGAATATAATCACAAATTAAAGGCATAATTCACCAAGGGGTTGTCTATATTTTCCCCCCAAAAGTCCGAACCCCTTTTATGATGAGCCCACAGACTTATATAGTGAAAATATCTGTGATCTAAAATGGTGATTGCAGCCAAATAGGCCTCTGCATACCCGTCATGTGTCCACCGTCCGCATGGAGTTTGTTACAACCATTGTGAGCTTGATCTTTGCATCACTATTTTCTTCCATGTGCACAACATGGTTGCCACCTGGAAATTCCCTTTTTTACTTGCAACTACTTGATCACCTGGGCTTCTACTTTTTCTTCATTCGTGCTTCCTGGTTTTGCCATGCGGTGCCTCTTGCAGCCTTCCACCTTTGAAAGAAACAAAGGCGCACTTTTGAAATATCTCCAGGAAAAAAACATATTTGAGCCCGCGCTTTGTCAACATGCGACATGCTGGCAGAGATTTTAGAGCGTTCATTTTCCTTTGCCTCTGAAAACTGGGTGATGGTGACATGTTTCACTCTCACGCACATTTGGAAGAGCTAAAAGTCATGGACCTTCTAGAAACTGTGCTATGCTTACATGTGGCATGCTCGTACTTGCTTTGCGTGAATATTAATGAATTGGTTTTGACTTGGAGGGATCATAACTTTATGCTCGGTGCTTGAAATCTCAAGCTGCTTACACCATTGGAAAGGTCTTCAAAAGATCTAATTTTAGTCCCTTAACACTACGCCTTTGGCTATTGAGTTAAGAGACCAAGAATAATTTCGACCCCGCTCTGAAGGCCTCTGAAAAATGCAAAATACTAAAATAATCCTTTGAGGAAGCATCTAGAGTTCCTGAGTGGGGATTCAATAATGGAGGAAGAGTATAGTTCCTTGATAAGGAACCACATATGGGACCTAGTTCCTCTTCATAAGGGGAGAAATATGGTTCAATGTAAGTGGATCTATCAGACCAAGTATGCAATGGATGAAAATATGGATAAGTTCATAGATCGGCTTGTGGAAAAAGATTTCTTACATGTTCTTGGTGTTGATCATATCAATTCCTTTTCCCTCATTGATAAGATGAACTCCAGTCGGTTGCCACTTGCTATTATCAAAAATCATGTATGGGTTGTACATCAGATGGTTGTGAAGAGTACATTTCTTCATGGATATCTTCAAGAGGAGATTTATATGGAGCAGTCGTTGGGATTCATTGAAGATTCTTCCTTGCTTCAAGTAGTTTGAGGAAGTCTATCTATGGCCTCAAGAAGGCCCCTAGGGTTTGGTATGCTAAGATGGATTCCTTTCTTCTCTCAGCAAGATTCACCAGTTATCATTCAGATCAAAATATCTAAATTTTGTGATCCTATGACTCTCATTTTCTATTTGTGTTTTATGTTGATGACTTGATCATTACGGGGAGTACCGAGTCATCCATCAATGACAGTGTCAAATTTTCCTTGCATGATAGATTTTCTATGACTAACTTGGGCCTTTTGCACTACTTTCTCAGGATTGAGATCACACAGTCTTCTTTTGGGATCACTCTTTCTTATCCCAAGTATGCTCTTGATCTTCTTGCTTGGTTCCACACGGCTGATTGTACGAATGTTCTGACTCCCTTTCTTTCTAGAGTCAATCTTGAGGCTATGTATTTCAGTTCACTTGTTGATGCCACTTTGTATCATCATCTTGTTGGGAGTCTCATCTACTTGACTCACACATGAATTGATATTTTCTTTGCGGTTGACTTGGTTTCACTCTTTATGAAAGAACCACATGAGCTTTATTAGAAAGCTACCAAATGCATCTTGCACTACATACAGGGTACACATCACTTTGAGATTCACTATGCAATAGGTACATGACTTGACTTGGTTGGGTACACAAACTCCAATTTGGATATAAATCTTAATGATTGTAAGTCCACTTCTAGCTCCAACTTTCATCTTGATTTTGGCCCCATTTATTGGTAGAGTAAGAAGTATCATGCTATTTCTCTCTCTTTAACTAAGGCTGAGTATTGGGGAACTATTAATACCACTATTGAGGATATTTGGCTTTAGAATATTCTCTCCAAGTTTGGCTTTACCACTCCATGATCTAAAGTCCTTCATTGTGACAATCTGAGTGCCATTCAGATCTCAAAGAACCCGATTCACCATCAACGGACCAAACACATCGAGATCCATATGCACTACACCAAGGAGTTGATACAGGAGCATGTCATTAATTTAAAGTATTTTTGTCCACCAGAGTAGGTTTCAAACATCTTCACCAAATGCTTCACTAAGAGAAAGTATCATCAATTGAAATCTCTCTTGGGGGTGCAATATTTTTCATTAGTGGGGGTCAGTTGACTTCTTCATTCTCTCTTATGAGGGGACGTTTTCCCCACTCAAGGTTTTGTCCTTCTCATTTTTCTTTGAGAGTTCTTTTGTGTTTCATCTCTCTTTTGTGGGGAAGTTTTTTCCCACTAGGTTTTCTCCCATTCTTTGTTTGTGAGAGATTGCATTGCATTTGTACATGGGTACCTAACATGGTCTATTTGTCAGGACCCATCTTGTATTGTTATATTTTGTGTACATTCTCCCTAAGTTTTACTTAAGGGGGGGTGTTGGTGTAATTAAGGCATTTTACCTTGGTTAATTCTCTCCTAGATCTAATTACACTTTACTTAAGCTTACTTAGGTAATTGCATAGGATTAGTTAGAGCATCTCCACTTTAGGTGGACTTATCATGTTATTACTTTATCATAGCCACCTTTCATGGTTGCATTGTTCCACTTTTGGTGGGTGATCCACCTTTAATGGTGTTATCACACTATCACTTTTCCACTTTAGGTGGGATGATAATTTTTCACTTTGGTTATCGTGTAATGAGATTATGACACTTGTTAGTATCCCATTTACTCTTATGTTCTCATCTTGTCTATATAACCAAGGGGTCTCCTATGTACATTTGACTAGTTCATTACATCATCGATGAGAATACAATTTATTCTTGTCTCTATTGTTCTCTCTTATTATTTTGTTATTCAATAGGCCTCTAGATCTTGGGTGGATATCTCCATAGCCAATTCATATACCATTTTTCCACTTTTTATTCAATCTAGGATATAAAGTCAAAGTAGGCAAGAGAGTTGGACATTTTTAAAAGTAAAGTAGCCAAACTGATGAGTAGAAAGCCATGATCAATCCTTGGAGAAATTACATTTCAAGGGAGTGCAAAGCTTCACAATAAGATCTACAAGGACTAAATATTTCAAACAAATGATAAGCCCTTAATGATATTATTTAAACCAAAGTTGTTCTTAATGTTTCACCAATAATCCTACTCTAGAGAATTAAAATTCTACACACAAGTGCTTCAAACTGATGTACACCTTTCTTGAATAAGAAGTAAGCATGTCTTTGAACTTAGGAAATAGAAAGAGGCTTCCCTTGGTATTGAATCAATCTATTAAACTAAATAGATGTGGAATCAAAATTGAATCTATGTTGTAATGAGTAATTTTTTTAGTTCAAGTATTTGCACACTTGCTGCCATGCCTTCCAAACAGATTGTAAGGGAAATGAAGCTTTGATATGAAAGAAAGGAGCCATCAAAATTTTATCTACCAACATGACAATTTGTCATTTTATTTTGATTGAGGTTTGAATAATATGATTAAAAATGAAGATTTTCCAATATTCATCTCCATTAGTAGCTCTTATTATCCATTTTGCTACCATATTATCCATTTTGCTACCAAAACCCCTTGGCTTTTGGGATCCAACAAGCCTAACACACCCTTATCTTTAGGTTGAATACAATGTAAGCAAAATGCGTACTTGAAGCCAAAATTACCAAGTCAGTTAGACTACAAAAAGTGGTGAACAAGTTTAATAAGATCATCATAACCTTTTTTAGAAGGAATCCAACAAGATAATTAATAAATATGTGAAGCCAAGAATATGTGATTTCCAACTTGAATCTTGCAAACTAAAGATACAAAAATGTTTTCTCAAGTGTACATTTAATTTTCACTCTATTAAAAAACCACTTCCACATATTAGAAAGAGAAATACCCAACCCAAAGGGGATCCCAGTTAATGAGGAATTTTACCATGTTTGTTTTGTTAACATTACCTATGAATCTGAGGAGAAACATGATCCATTTGTATCATGAGAAATATATTTTTATGTTGGGAAACTTAGACCCTAAAATTGAACAATAAAAATTAAGGACATCCATAACATTCACAATCTCCTCTTTAGAATTTTGAAGAAAAGAATGTTATCATTAGCAATATAAGAATTAATTATCACCGTATTATTGGGAATGGAGATGCCCTTGATATTATTCATTTGATTGTACTTTGGTGGCAAGTAACTAAAAACTTTAGTAGTAGGAACATAAAGAAAAGGAGATAAAGGACGACCTTCCCTAATTGGATGTTGTAAGAGAAAAGTGTCTAACATCTCTTTATTTATTATCAGCTCGGAATTGACATATTTAAACAACATTTCAATATGTTTGCATAACTTGGGATCAAACCCCAACCATTGCGACATCTTGAGAATAAATCTCCATTACACTCTATCATTTATTTTATAAAAATCCAACTTAACATGGAAAGAATTTTGCCCTGATTGTTGAGCCTAATCTATAATTTTTTTTCAAGGATAAGATTATCAAGAATAAATCTCTTGCCAAGAAACCTTGTTTTCTCTAGTTTGTTAATGCCATTTGCCACAAGTTTAATCCTTGCAACTATTGCTTTAGCAATTTTTTGGGGGGGGTATTAAAAAAAAGTAATACAAAACCAACCCATGATAGTGTCTTCATTTTTTCCTTTTATATTGAGTTTGATAAGACCCCTATTGATTTTAGACCTTAATGAGCCCAGCTTGAAAGCCTCCAAATATTAAAAATAAAAATAATATTTAATAAATTGCCACATAGTTTGATATAATTCCACTAAAATCCCATCAATCCCAAAACAAATTAATAGAAGCAATATAAAATGCATGTTATAATTCTTTAATGGAGAGATCACAATATATATACTAACTTTATAGTTTGATATAATTCTATTGAAAGCCCATTAATTGTAAGACTTTTTTTATTAGAAGCCATAGAAAATATATGTTCTAAGTATTCAATGGAGAGATCATGATCTAAATACTAATTATGCAGTTTGATAGAATTCCATTGAAAGCCCATCAATCCTAAGAATTTTTTATTAGAAGCCATAGAAAATTAATGTTCTAAGTCTTCAATGGAGAGATGATGATATAAATACTAACTATAATCCACATCCAATTTCCTAGGGATGTGATATTTTATAATATCTTCTAAAATTGGTTGGACATCTTGCCAATATGAATATTCATTAGAAAGCTTCTCATAATAATTCTAAAACAAATACTTTATCTCCTTGGACTTCGTATGAAGATGACCAATTTCATATTGAATAGCTTGAATATACTCCTATAGTAAAGGAAATTGAAGAAGTATTTAGAACCCATGAACTACCCTCCTTAGCCTAGTATAATATAGCCTTGATTTTAGCTCCTTGTCCCCTATAATTGTCCATTTTTTGAATTTGAGATTCTAATGAAGCTGTAGAAGTATGTAAATTGATATCATTTGACTTGATATTCAACAATTTTTTTGTCATATTCAAATTTTTGTTTAAGAGATTTTTTTAAATATTTGATAAAACATTTAAACAACTAATGCCATAATATCATGAGGTTTGACTTATTAGTGTCCTTCAAACTAATTTTATGATAATATTTGATGATGTGATTTGATTGCAAATCTCATGATTTTATGGCATCCTTATGACTACCTTCCTTTTCAAGTTTATGACAATATCCTATTAGGGTCATGGTTATTCTCTCGGGGTGGTTATCACAACATTGTAGATAACTTCCCTAAGATCTATCATCAAGATTTTGAAGCTTTATCTAAGAGATCCTTTGAATTTTCTATGTAACACACAAAATATACTATTGACTGCATTTCTTAATTAATTAAAAATGAAAAGAAAATTAAAAAATAGTCGTATTTTAATTTTCTTCTAATTTTTAACTAATTAATAAATGCAATCAACATAGATATTGCCAACCTCCATCAATATAATTGTCATTTTGAATCTCTCAATACATACATTTCATATATAGGTGTCTTTTCATGGCAGTTTCTTTGGGAAGAGGACAATCCATGGTAGTCGAGATGTGACAGTCTTAATGAAATTTGACAACACTCCTATGGATCTTAACATCGAATACTGTCCATCGAGTGTCTCCTTAGGTTTAGACGGTAGATTTTAGTAGGCTCCATGCATACATGATGCATGCCAAAGTAAACAAAAAATCTCTAAAATCCCTTAAAGTCGTTAGAAAAAAAATTCAATATTCCCCTCAAAGGCATTAGGAAAGTTTTCAATATTCTTTTGTGATAGTCAAGTAATGACTTTCATATTTTAGAAATGATCCCCTACTGATATAATTGTCATATGACTACTTAAACTCATTGTTGTATCTCTTTTAATGGCTTTTCATATCTTCTATTATTATAACAATCCTAATGTCATCTAAGGGAACATTTCAACTTGTGACATTCTTAGCATGCATAGGAAGTATGTATTAATTTCTGTTTGTAAAAATAGACCTAAATTTTTTCATATTTGAACCTAATCCTTTTCTCTTATACTACTAATACCCAAGATCCTTTTATGATAGTAGGAGGACTGAATACCATACGTTATTATTGTCTCCTAGGGAAGTATCAATCCTTCATGATAGTGTCAACTGTTACATTTAAAAAATTCCCAATATATTTGGGTCATTGTTTTGATAATATATGGCTGTTCACAAGGTAACATGAGTACACATGACACTAATAAGATGAAATGTGAAAAAGCATGAACAAATTTTCACCATCCTTTTAATAGTTTTCTCTCATAGTTTGATGGTTAGGTGACGGAACCCTTTCTTTTTTATGACAAATAAGGTCTGTCTTATGAGTATTCATGGCTACCGTAAATGACTTAAGTACCCTTGAGAAGTCTGAAAATTTTATGACAATCCCCTATGTTGATTAACAATAGCCTTGTGATTGATGATTTTTACTTTTCTTTCATTGTCATGCCATAATATTGGCTTGTATTGATTATGATCTTCAAGTTTCCATTCGTAGAAAACCTCGTGGGCATCTAGATGTGATAAACATGATTGTACGATCCTTGATTTGACTTTCCAACCCCTTAGAACAATATTTCATCTGAAGTTTTTCCATCTAACAAGTATATTTCAATACCTCATGATTATCAATATGATGCATGGTCTTACTTGCAAGTAACTAGACTTATTTTAAAATTTGCAGCTTAACCTACATAATGATCTAGCTAGAAGAAAAAGAAGAAAAACTTGCTGAAAGAAAACAAAGAAAACTAGAGCTACAAACAAATGAAATTCTATCTCATTTATATTTACAAAATGCACAAGTTAATACAAAGGATGAACTACCATAAGTATTGCAATTACGGTGAAGAGGCGAAGATAGAGTTATTATGTTGTTCTTGTTCTCTTTAGTTCGCTTATGCATAATAGAGCAAATTGTGCCCTAACTATGATGCAAAAAAGGTTTCCTTATAAATCATAGAGAGAAGCAGCAGTTATGCTAACACTCCCCTTAAGTCTAACTAAGAAGACCTAAGCCTAATGAATGTAAAGAAGAAATAAAAGAGAAAAGAGGAAAAAGGGAAAACCCAGTGGGAAAAAAAAAACCCCTCAAAATTCACACTAATTGTGAATGGTAGCTACTATGTTGCAGTGTCCTTCACCCCTAGAAGGTCTAACAAAAAGTAAAAAGGATGAGATGATATATCCCTCAACAATGTGTAGTCAATGGTAGATGCTCAAAATTGGATGTAGAAGATGGTCCACAATCGTCAAATAACATTCCTTCTCTTAGGAAGAAACAAAACCAAATACAAATTTAGGAATGCTTCCCATTATAGATAGGAATTGGTTGGAAGTGGAATCTGAATGTATGATTATGTCTCTAAAAACTGCTTAGTAGTCTCCATGTCGATACTAAAAGTTGTCATAATCAAATCAAGCGTTGTTGAAGATGACAATCTAGATTCTCCTTGAAACTTATGTTGTAGATAATCAAAACACTCAAGTATCACCTCTAAAGGCAAAGGGATCTCCTCAAGTTGTGCCAAAGTATCCACACTTGTATCAAACTATGAGGAATGATAATGTAGAGAATGAAGAAGAAGATCAAAATATTCTCTTACAACAATTGAAGAAGAATCGCCCTCATTAAAGAGAAGATGTATGCAATAAATTATAATGTCATCTATATTTAGATTTGAAATGAGGGACTCTACAAATAGACAAGAGATTTCTGGTAGAAATTGCCCCCAATAAATTGAATTCAAAAGACAGAAATGATCTTTCTACAAAGAATCAATGTAACCTTTCAATGAAGCAACTCTAAACTCTAAAGAAGCAATAGGTGAAGACATGCTAAATTAATCATCCTAGAAGGATGTGTCCACACAAGATGGGGAAATAGAAATCTCAGTATCACCCATAGGAGACTGGTCATCCAAGGAAACATTACTTTCAGGTGAAGATCCAATGTCTCCATACAATTGTTGGATAATTGTCAAAGTAAAGAAAGGGAATTTTGTGCTCTATGTGATGTAGAGTATCCTCATAAATAGTTGTTAGGCCCAATATGGAAAGCTAATGTACTGAGAGGGGAGGGGTGAATCAGTACTTCAAATCCTTTTCTCAACAATATCTTTACTGTTATGCATAAACCAAAAACTACTGTAACATAACATAAAGCTAAAACAAATCAGTAACAATCATACATGATTCACTCCATAACACATATATTTTGGTTATGCAGAAACTCTTGGTTAGAGAGAAAAACTACGGTGGGGATGGCACCCACAACTTCACTACTGCAATAATAAAGAGTGTTGGGCTCGGTTAGAGCTACATTTAGCTATTTCTGATAGCTTACCCTGTTAGGAGTAACATTATCTATTAGATCTACCTTGCTAAAGGATTTTACAACACTATATATATGCTGCACCTAGTTAGAGGATTTACAATTTATAGACTTGATTAGAGTCTTTTACCCTGTTAAAGGTTTCTCTTACAACTTCAAAATATTACAATAAGACATTACAAATATCTGCAATTTTACATCTAAAATGCTGTAGCAGATTCTATGTGCTCAAAATAAGATTACCTTGCCTATAGCATACCTCGGTAACTCATAAAGTAACTCGGTAAATCCTTCTGTTTACTTTGTTCCTCGACTATTCTCTGATAACCTTCTCGGTGACCTCTGTGTCTCTATAATAGTCATAATACTTTGTGATTTCTCATGTATCACATAAGTCTTGCTTCATACACATATGCACACACATTTCTCACATTCACATATCTTTCTAACCCTAAATTCATGTTGTATAAATAGACTTCTTATGTCAGTGATCTGATTCATTGCTTCGATCTTACAAACATGATTTCTCGAATAAATAACCATGCAAAATATTTCATTGGTTAGATGACCTCAAAATTATACAAAATCTATATGTGCAATTTCCAATGTGATAACGGTTCTGTGTGCCTCGATCTTGTAACACGTTTTCATATGTGTGTCCAGGTTCAATGAATTTGGTAACACGTTTCACTCGGTGTATATCAACTCGGTGTATTATATTTACTGCTCGGTAGAAAGCTTAGTGTATACTGGGCTTTGTGACTATTTTCCTTCTGTAACCGACTAGGCTATTCATACCGACTAAATATTTCGGTAGTGGTAACCGACTAGAGTATATAGAATGACTTTGTATATAAAACTAATGGCAATTTGATAAGTAGTAACAATCTCCCCTTTTGACATTTGTTGAGATGTTTGACAAAACTACTTTCAAAGTCATTACTCAAAAATATGTATAGTTTACAAAATTTGACTAAACATGTAGTATATACATTAGTCACTGAAATAGTATAATCAAATATACTCCCCTTATCAATATGCTGTACAAAACTCTGTAATCACTGTTCTTTCCTCTGTTCATTGCTCGGTTCACATTCTCTGCTCGGTATACTCCCCCTGTATACTACACTCCGGTTGTTTGATACTTTGAATACTATACACTCCCCCTATGTACTTTGATGCTATATATACTCTTGATGATATACTCTGATATACTCCCCCCTTTCGACAAACATCAAAATTTAGTTACCATTGGGAGGTGGCAACTGATCAAAAATGGATTTGTACTTTGTCTTGGCTTCGGTGAGAGCGACAGAGAGTGCATCCTTTACACTATCCATTAAAGAATTTTGTGCATTAATATAAGCCAATAATGAAATTAAGTCATCTAAAGTGCTTCCCTATTGTGTAGTAGAGAGACAAGTGGCTCGGTTTAGCTGTTCTTGAATGGATGAAAGATGAGGAAGGAATAATGTTTGAAGTGTCATTATGTCCATCCTGATCTTGTGTTCTTCATTCCTCAGTTCCAATTGTTGAGCCATGAGCTGTTGTAGCTTAGTATAAAAATTCTAAACTGAATTGGGCTCGGGGGTCAACTTATTTGAGAGATCGGTGATCTCTTTCTCAATTGCTTCTATTTTATTCTTAATGTCCTTAAGAAACAAAGAAAATGTGCAGAGTTTCTGAAATAATGAAAGAAAGTGCTTGAGTTGAGGGGACAACTCAACAATAAATTTGACAAGTTTTACCTTGCCAACAGCAATGGATTTCTGTACTTCCTCTATCATTTTAGTAGTTAGCTCCTTGTCTTTTAGTTTGCTCAAGTATTCAGATGCATCTAATCCAGATTTCTCAAATTGATTTAGGAGTTCGTCCAATTGAATATGGATGGCTACATCAGTTGATACTGTAGCTGAAGTTAGCATATCTGATAGTAAGGTCTTTACCTTCTGAAGTACTTTATTCTTCTTTTGTATGGCCAGTTGCTTCTCCTGTTCGGCCTGTGCTTTGCATAGTTCACCGAATTTAGTGAGTGCTTGCCCTTTCAATTTGGAGATGTCTACATTGGGCAACACTATCGGTTTTGATAAATCAATTTTGAAACTATTCTTTTTCAACTTCTTTTCTTTACCTTTCACCGGGTGAACCACTACAATAGCTTGAGAGGCTTGAGAACCCTCGGTAGGTTGCTTGGTAGAGACAACATTTCTGTCGGTTTCTTTAGCCTCGGTAGTGTCCTTCAGTGTCTCGGTGCTTGGTGTCTCAGCTATAACATTTTCCGTGCTAGAAGGTGCTTGAGAGGTTTGTTCTTGTGAAGTACCTTCTATTGTAGACTTTTGACCTTCGGTGCCTTCACCCGTAGCCTGAGGAGGTTCGGTTGTAGCAGGTTGATTGATCGGTGGGTAAGGCTGAACTTGTTCCAAAATAGATTCACTGGAGACAAGTTTTGCATAAGCATTGCCTTCCATCATTTCTTGTTCAGGTGCCTCTGCATCCATGATATCTTCATCTATTTGAATGGTGTCAGCAGGGTCTTGCTCGGTGACACCAGGCTCTTGGTCGGTGACATCGACTATTTCCATTGTAGATTGCTCACCAGCATTCTTTCTTCAAAAGATGGTCTTCCATTGCTCTTTTGTTTCCTTCTCCACTTCTATATACAGGCCATTCATCAATTTCAACGCCTTTTGTTTTACTGTAAATTGAGTTTGGCTGTTTGTCAGATGTTCTTTTATTTCATCAACCGACATATCAGGAAAGAGATGCACCAAACTTCTTTCTCTGATTTTCTTCTCTGAGTCTAGGGCATATTGCCATTTGGTTTCAATATGTGCATATAATTCGTTAGGAATAGAATTACATACTTCTAATGGGACCACTCGGAATTTGAGAAGTGTGCAAATGACAGCTTCTTCAATTTGCCTCTTTTCATCAGCAGATCTGGATTCATATTTGACAAATCTGAATCCACCAAATCCACCATATTCCTTTAGATTATGACAAAAATTTTCTACACTATGTACATCTACCTTCTTACTTTTCACAATCTAAAATTTATTTGCATTTTCAGATTCGGTATCACTCAACTCTTTTGGCAAAATGGGTCTCCGAGTAGATTTCTTGTAAGTTCTAGTTACCTTAGGAATGACAATAGTCTTTTGTTTCTTACTCGGTGATGCAGCAGATGCCCTTGTGTTAGGTCTCTTTGTTGGAGGGGTCAGTAGGGCCATTGAAGTGTCCTATTTCTTTCTCTTCAACACTTTTCCCTTAGGCAATTCGGTGTTAAGTGTTATGGCTGCTTCTTGGGCTTCTGTCTCCTCTTCGGTGATGGCTAGAGCTCCTTTGATAGGTGTGGAGGAAGACTCTTCTACAACTTTCTCAGTTAATGCCTTAATCATCTTTGTAGCTTTTCTTGTAGCCATAGGTACTACAATGCTCATTTTTACTTTTTCCTTCACCTCTTCATAGGTTCCATACCTCAGCTCGGTAGTATGCCTTGGCAATGATAGATAGGCATCAATTTGTTGTTGTGTGATATCAAAATCAATCTCGTAACCCATAGGTGACAAAGATTGAGTCCTCGGTTCCACAACATTCACATAATAGTAATCGATGTTGACCTTAAAACATATTTCATCTTTGTATTTTTCTACCAGCTGTGGTGGAATCTGGTACCTGTTATGCATTTTCTCTTGGAACTTGCTGAAGTAATCATCCATTATATCATTAAAGTTATCACCTAACTTCTTGATGAAGTCATTGATCTGATGGGTGATTGGTCGGTGTAGTTCCCAAACAACTTTACCGACTATTGGAAAAAACTTCTCAAAGTGGAAAAAACTTCTCAAAGTAGAAAAACATACATACAAGTAGTGATCCAAATTTTAGAGTATTTGCTGTGTTGTTCTTCTTCGACTTCCTGATTGTGTTCAGATTTTCAAACAAGTTCTTCAGCAATACTTCACACAAGTCAATTTTCATGTCTTTCTTAACAATTTTGTATGCTAAGTCCACTGCTGCACAAGGTACACTGTTTTCCCTTGCCGATTGGAAGAAACAGTAACCAATTACTCTAATGGAAAATTTGAGTTCAGGATCAGTGACATTGTTCAACTTCAGACCTCGGTAATCAGATTCTACTCCGGTTAGACTGATTAGCTCCTTTTGTGATATCATTTTCTATGCTCGGGCATGATCATAGATAGGATAACCGGTGATCAGATGAATGATTTCTTTAGTGATCTTAAACGGTTGCTCTTGTAGCCACATGAAATCATCATGCACTCGGCTTAGTACAAACTTGACCCACTGAGGTTTGAACACACGGGGATAGGTTAGGACTTCAGTCAATCCCTTGATTTTGATATGCTCATACTTGCTATCCATTTTACCATCTGTGCACAATTCATCATGTGCATCTTTGATCTCAACATGACCGAGTTCTTCAACATGACATTTTGGGAAGAATCTCACATCCTCGACTAACAAGACTCGATCCAGGATGATTGAGAAAGTAGTTTTGTCATCCGGTTCAGATGCAATTTTGGGAGTCAAAGAGTATTTTAGTGAGGGCTTTTCTACGTTTGTGACAACAATGGGGTCTTGGATCTTAGATGCCATTTGATTTCAGATAAAAATTGACATAGGAACCTTAGAGTTTGAGAACTTAACAAACGGCAGATGCTTCACACTCAACAGATAATAACAACTTAATGAGTTCAGTAAACCAGCTTAGCAATGCGATGAGATTCGATGTAAATACCTTAGATTTTGCTTTGAAGATGGTTTGATCGCCTTGATTTGCTCTGCTTTGCTTCTCGAAAACTTAGTGAATGAAAATGACCGCGAAAAACCTTTTAAGTACTCAAAAATACCTTATCGGGCTCTGTGCAAGTTAGGTCAAAGATATTAAATGCACTCAGTTCACTTAACTTTCTTTTCCTTTTTTTTTGTGCTTTAACCGAGTAACTAGATTTCCTTCATATACCGACTTGATAGGCTTCCTGAATTCACCGACTTAACAGTTTTCCTGTAAAGTGCTCCAAAAGACTTTGATAGAATTTCAAACTTACTACTACATCTTACTATGCAGATTTTGAATTCAGTACATACTAAAATAGGAACTGTTTAAGATTTAACCTTGTGAGAATGCAGTCCCTTCATACCTTTACCGATTAATTTGGAGTGGGAGCACCTAACTCGGTAGGTAAGGTGCTTTCTTTATTTGACACAATTTCCTTCTTTCTCCAAATCATCTTTAATTTCTCTTTTATTTCCTCAGTGTCTTCTCTAAGTTGATCTCTGCAATCTCCAGCCAAGTGTCCAACTTTGTGACAATGAAAACATGCCATACCAGGATTTCTCCATGATCTTTGGTTATTCATTCCAAACCTTATAAAGCAGTTGGCACTTATATGTCCATATCTTCCACAACATTCACACCATATCCTTGTATTGTAATCCCATGGTACTGCAGAATATTGTCGGTAAGGATCTATGTGAGTTCAGTAACCTCTAGTATTTGCTCTGTGTGCAGACCACATGTGGTTCTTTTGCTTAAACCAGCACTTCTCGGTACTATGTCCATATCTATTGCAGTTTTTACAAAACCCTTTGAATTTTTCCTTCTGATAATTGTTAATAGACTTTGTCCTACATTGATTAGATGTGTGACCATATTTATTGCAATTGTAACAATAACCATTGGTCTTAGTGGTATTTGGTTGCTTACCTGTTCTGATTTGACACATGTTGGCAGTATGACCTTGATTTCCACAGTAGTAGCAAATAGGCTTCTTCCTTTTGATGTTATTCCTTTTTCTAGCTTGTTTTGATGATTCTCCTCTCTCGGTAGTGCAGATTCCCTTCTCGGTAGAGTCTTTTCCTTTGTAACTGAGTCCTCCTTCTTTGTAGGGTCATCTTGTGTTCAGTTGCTCATCCAACATCTTTGATGCTTCATAACTCTTCTTCAGTGTTTCCTTGGATTTCTTCTCTATTTCAAGTTCATTGCTCAACCTTGATACTTCAAGTTTCAATGCTTGATTCTCATCATCTTTCAAATTTGCTTCATGATGTGTATAACCTAGTTGATCTGTCAGATTTTGTTGAATACCAGTTAGCCTTATGATTTCATCATTCTTATCAGATACTAAAACTTCAAGTTGTTGTTTCTCTCTTTGTAGATCTCTTACTTTATCCTCGGCTATCCTTAATGCATCTAGATTTTCAGTCATCTGTGTATTGAAATGTTCATGTTCTCTTTTCATTGCTTTTAGTTGATCAGCCAATGCTTTGTTCTTTTCTTTCAACATTCCAATCATTTCTTCAATTTCTTTAGATATACTGTTCTCAGATGATGTCTCGATTTGTTCCACTAACTCTTGAGAATCCTGCAAGTCATCAGATAATCTTCTCCTTACTTTCATAGATTTTTGCATTTGCCTTTGCATGTCTGCAATCACTTGATTTGCATTATCTAGCTCTTCTTGTAGATACACAATCCTCCGAGATTGTTTATAGCCTTCCATTGATAAGATCTTTCTCTTTAGGTAGTTAAACCCTTTTCCAAGATTCAAGCTCTGATACCAATTGTTAGGCCCAATATGGAAAGCTAATGTATTGAGAGGGGAGGGGTGAATTAGTATTTCAAATCCTTTTCTCAACAATATCTTTACTGTTATGCATAAACCAAAAACTACTGTAACATAACATAAAGCTAAAACAAATGAGTAACAATCATACATGATTCACTCCATAACACATATATTTTGGTTACGCAGAAACTCTTGGTTAGAGAGAAAAACTACGGTGGGGATGGCACCCACAACTTCACTACTGCAATAATAAAGAGTGCTCGATTAGAGCAACATTTAGCTATTTCTGATAGCTTACCTTGTTAGGAGTAACAAGATCTATTAGATCTACCTTGCTAAAGGATTTTACAACACTATATATATGTTGCACCTGGTTAGAGGATTTACAATTTATAGACTTGATTAGAGTCTTTTACCCTGTTAAAGGTTTCTCTTACAACTTCAAAATATTACAATAAGACTTTACAAATATCTGCAATTTTACATCTGAAATGCTATAGTAGATTCTATGTGCTCAAAATAAGATTACCTTGCCTATAGCATACCTCAGTAACTCATAAAGTAACTCGGTAAACCCTTCTGTTTACTTTGTTCCTTGACTGTTCTCTGATAACCTTCTCGGTGACCTCTGTGTCTCTGTAATAGTCATAATACTCTATGATTTCTCATGTATCACATAAGTCTTGCTTCATACACATATGCACACACATTTCTCACATTCACATATCTTTCTAACCCTAAATTCATGCTGTATAAATAGACTTCTTATGTCGGTGATCTGATTCATTGCTTCGATCTTACAAACATGATTTCTCGAATAAATAACCATGCAAAATATTTCATTGGTTAGATGACCTCAAAATTATACAAAATCTGTATGTGCAATTTCCAATGTGATAATGGTTTTGTGTGCCTCGATCTTGTAACACGTTTTCATATGTGTGTCCAGGTTCAATGAATCTGGTAACATGTTTCACTTGGTGTATATCAACTCGGTGTATTATCTTTACTGCTCGGTAGACATGAAATAACACTCGGTAGACAGCTCGGTGTATACTGGGCTTTGTGATTGTTTTCCTTCTGTAACCAACTAGGTTGTTCATACCGACTAAATATTTCGGTAGTGGTAACCGACTAGAGTATATAGAATGACTTTGTATATAAAACTAATGGAAATTTGATAAGTAGTAACAATAGTAATACATATTATCCCATAGACCATGTAAAATTCTTTTGTTCATAGTCATTTGGCTCATGAATGAGTTCAAGGAGATAGGGTAGCTTAGATCTTGGTTAAGGAAACAATTCTTTATCCCTATTTCCTAGGGCATATAGTTCTTTGATGTTAGCTTGGAAATAGAAGGATGGAAATAATAATCAAGAGACATGATTAACACCCCCTCCCCCCTTTATCTTAGTTTGTGATTACGCATAAACATTAAGAGAAACCCTAAAGATGGAAATTTCATTTTTCTAATAACTCTAATCTTCAATACCTGCAAAAGATGGTTTGTACTCCTTCCTAGCTCCTTTGTGATTTGATACCATGTAAAATTTGCATATGAACTTGAACAATGATTTAGCTAGAAGAAAAAATAAGCAAAACTTGTAGAAAGAAAAATAGAAAAAAACATAGCTTAGAAAAATAAAATTTTGTCTCATTTACATTTACAAAATGCATGAATTAATAAAAAGGATGAACTAAGGATGAACTATCAGAAGGAATGAAGTTACGATAAAGAGGCTGAGAGAGATTATCATGCACTTCTTGTTCTCTTTAGTTAGCTTATGCACAACATAGCAGATTGTGCCATGGAAAACCTGCAACAAAAGGTTTCCCCGTAAATCATGGAGAGCACAAACAATTACGCTAATACTTATGACTGGTCTTTTGACATGATTTGGTTTACATTAAGTGAAATGAAGCCCTATGACAGACTTGAGGATTAATACCATGGCAATATGGAGCCCACGATATGATAAGACATTCAATGAAAGTTTTGGCATCGTAAATTTGATGAAGTGCCTTGTGGGAAATCAAATTTGTAAGAACAAACTTTGAGATCTCTATAATCCTCCTACAAGAACAAAGAAACACATAATATTAGTGCTATCATTATTTATTTTGTATAAAGCCCAAATACATTTTGATTAAGTGTCCGTAAGGTTTTCTTTCGAAAGATAATGTGGCATAGAAAAGTTGGAAATTTTGCAAGCTCATTTTAAATTATTTGAGTTTCCATCTTTGAAAAGTCTACTAATTCCCAGTCCACATAGTAAATCCTCCTTTCATGGTTTGATTTTTTTTTTATTGGAATAAGCAAGTGAAAAAAATTCAGAAAACTGAACAACAGCAACAACAATATTGCAGTAACAAGACAAAAGCAAAACATTCACTGTAACAAGGGTGCATAGTGACACAAAACACTTCTACTATAGATAGAAATCAGTCATGCAAACGAGTGAAGGCATTCTTATCATCCTGAAGTTTGATCTTCCACAAACTGAACTCAGAATGTCAGTGCAGCAGTAGTGAGCCATGAAATTTTGTTGTTGTACACTGAATATGTTGAAATATGCACAATGAGCCATTCTATCTTAACAATCCTCATTCCATAAACTGGTGTTAAGTAATGCCTGTAACTGAAAAAGCTCCCTATGTAAATGATGGACTAAATTGAGGGGAATTGGGCATAATTCTAGCTTGAAGTTGTGAAAGAAGCCTTTTTGCTTGTTGGTCAAGATCGTCATTCTTGGTATTCAAAAGAGAAGCTATGCTTAATTCTTGGATATGCAAATTAGAGCAAATAGTTAAAATGTCAATCTCAAGGGGAGAAATGGGGTGAGACAATGCAGCCTGGCATCGAATCTTCCATATGTTCTTAATTAAGATAAGCCGGCATGAGCTGGAAATCAAATTATGGGCAACAGAGAGTCCGATAAGAGCATATCTCCAAGACCAAGGAAAATGGAAAAGGGCGGGTATGGTTGCTACAAGAGCAGTCCATAAAGTCTTAACACGTGAACAAAACCAAAAGCAATGTTTAAGTGTTTCCACCTTGCCACAAAAGGGACACAAAGGAGGCAGACATAGGAATTTAAGGCGGGTTCCCACTGGGAGTTTAGCATGCAAAAGCTTCCAGGTGGTGAGTTGGGATTGCGAGTCGACTTTGGACTTCCAAATTAACAGGCTGAGTTTATTCCACTTGGATCTGCTGAGGTTACCCTTCCAGGAACCAATTGTTTATAGAGAACCTTGAGAGGAAAAAATCTAATGCTCTGACCATTAGGTTTGATTTTTGACTTGGTCATGCTTTGAACAAGGAGTATATTTCATGAAGTTTAAAGAGAAAAAGAAAAGAGAAAATGATTAAAGAGAAAAAGAAAAGAGAAAATGATTAATATCCTTAGGATTAGGACAATTATGGTTTTGCAAACATAATGAAGAGACGTTGAAGCCAAAAACTAGGGCTTGCTGTTAAAAAAATGGAGCATGAAGCAAATGTGTTTTCTTCTATGCCCCCATTTCTGAAATGAAGATAATCAAGGGGCACGTTGCAGAAGATGTACAAAAGATATGATGCGTTGAAGGAGTCTTCAAGCGTGTTTTATTTCAGATACACCATCAAGAACTTGGGAGGTAAATAACTATTCATCTCTTATCCATACTTCGTGTTTTCAGATCTCAGCATTGTTGTGTGTGTATTTAATGAACAGCCATTGCATTGCAATGATCATTTGTATACCGTATTGATTTGGTATATGGGGATGAGAGTTTTATGTAAATGCGGCTTATAGTTTGCTTCAATATCATTGGAAAATTTTATAAGCCAAGAAAGCCATTACACTCCTATGTCAAGCTCTTGTTGTGATTATTTTCATCTTAGTAAGGGCAAAGGGCAATCGACTATGGCTGTTAGAGCATGACAAAGGGTTAATATGAATGATAGTTTCAGAAATAAAAGACAAAGGACAATCGACTATGGCCAGTCCTCATGAGAGTGAGGACAACTTAGATGGATGAAAAAGATAGTTACATGGAAGAAGGTAATGGATAAAGTCTCATTCAACAGTCAACAAGAAACAAGGATAAAGATCAAACATGCTAGTCTTGCATAATATAAGGTGGGAAAGGCAAGTAATTAAGAGATACAATCATAAGAAGTGATAGACATGGAATGTTCTGAGGATAAGTCTATCACAACACATGGAGCAGAGTTATTGTATAAAAATTGTAAGAGATATGAAGGATAGTCCTAGAGTGCAATATTGGCAGCCCCTGTAATCCATAGAAGGCCATTGTGTATAGTGGCAAACCTGAAGCTTCATAGCACAAAGCTCTTTTGTTAGCTCTTCCATGGGCGGTTATCATAGTGTCATGTTCACAGGGTTTAACATAACACCTCATCTTGAATGGTGTGTTAGTTGTCCATTATCCTTGATGTTGTAATAATAGTGTATCATGTCTTGTACAATCCATAAAGGTCAGCATTGTATTTATATCATGATTTGGTGATCCGATGTAATAGAATCCTTGAGAAGGTATAGCAATTTAGAGACATCCTGAGGTGCAGACCCTGCTCAAATTAGTGAACTAGAAATCCAAATGAAGACATGAAGATCATAAGGAGCAAGTTGTTGGTGTTATTACATTAGTTTAGTTTAATTAATAAAACTACCAGCGGTTGTGTTTTTAGTTGTGTAGTTACACAACCATTTGCTGTTTTGTATTGCCTATTTAAAGGCACACATTTAGAATGAATATGAGTATCTGATAATATATTTTATCCTACAAAATCAAATCAATAATATTTTCATTTGTGCCATTCTCTGCAGTCATGGTTTAGTTTTTCTGTTCTATGTTGGCTCTACCATTTCAACACAAGTTGTGGCAACATACAAGGGTGATAAAGGGCAGCAAACCTACAGTTTGATAAGAATGTAGTGAGTAAATCTAGTGACAAAGTTTCAAGGAAAGAGGCCTATAGCTGCAAGTACATGAGAGTTAAGAAGGTTTGAAGGAGCAGTCAAATAGGAGTGCAACTGAAGTTACCAAAAAATAGTATGGCATACTATAAAGTGACTTCATGAGGATAAGCATGAAAAGAAGAATGCATATATACAGTCTCATGAAGATGAAGCAATGGGTCCTAAGTACACATGAAGTCAAAAGTGATAGTCAGGGAGTTTTACAGTTATCAAAGGAAGGACAACAAACTAAAGATTTGTAGCAAATATGAACATGACATTGGTACCAGGGATAAATCAATGATAGTATACATACCATGATAAGGAATGGTGCTTCGATTAGAAATGCTTATACAAGAATAACCAGAGAAATAATAAGGCAAGTATTGAAGTAATAGTTTGCACAAAGGAAGCCATAATGAATGTGATACATATTCCAATAACTTGGGATAGTGCTGCACTTTGAGAGGTATGTTCATTTAAACACATGGTTGCCAATATTTTCATAATCACAGTCATAATGAGAGACTCCAAGAGATGGAAACAAGAGTGTGAATTTGATAGATGAATGGTTGAAGGAACACATAACAGTGATATGAGCCAAGGACAAGATAAAGTCATAAAGTGTAGAAACATCAACTAGAAAGACAGTGATATTAAAAATAGGCAGATGCTTTATCAATAAGGTCCAAGATTACCATTGTTTGCTGCACTACAAATGATACATGGGATTACTGTTTACTTACTCTGTGACAGTGAAAGCTAGAGTCTTCTAAGACATGTCAAAGTGAAGCAGGGTACCCTTTGGAAAGAAATTATCAGACCCATTAGTGGGTAGTTTATGTCATTGTTCCAGGCATATTTAGTCAGAGGTAATTTGATTGGTTGAGGTATATCAATTAATACTTGATGTGTAACATAGTGGGCTGTGATATGAGAAAAAAAATAGCATGCAGGACAACGCTTCGAGGTGAAAATGTTGAAGTCAAGAAGACAATAGTATGCAAACACTATAAAAACAGGGTTTTAGTTAAGAAAAGAAGGTGGATACATGGCTATGACACTATGAAAAGGCATTCATATGGCTCTTGGGACACTCGAAGATCGTACAAATTTAGAAGACAATCCTTTAAACCACTAATCTCAGTTCATAATGAAGTATATGACAGAGGAAATCAGAATAGTGTCAGTCTTTCTAAATCCAAGAAAGAAAGCAAGAGAAGGTTAGACTCTCATGCTTAGCAGGAATCACAAAGGGCAGTCTGTTGTTCAAAAGGCGTATGATAGTTTTGTTGAAGCAAGGTTTAATAAGTTTCTCAAAACTCAATGGTAATAGTCATGAAAGAACAAGTATGGTAGTGTTTGAAGCATGAGATAATAGTAGGAGGTTGTGTAGTGCTATGATAGTAGAAACATGAGAAAGGAACATCAGTTTTTTAGCCCCTTATGTGTCATTTTTCCATGTGGGAGTGTGTCCAGTGGATGGGTACACATGTTATGGTTCAATTTCAAGCAGTTGGGAGGGTCTTTATGACCCCAAAATAGTTGCATCCGACCCTCAGGTGTTTGAGGACAAAAAATAATAGTTATTGCAGCATAAGGAGGGTATCTAGGAGGAAATTGGTCAGCTGTCCTGGTGGTGGAGCAGATATAGGAGCAGCTAAAGACCTTTTCAAGACTGATTCAAGATATCTAGGGGCAGTTTAAGACACCTCGTCCATAGATGAGTCAAAGAGGGAGCATTCTATTCACTTTCCCACCTTTTTAGAGCAAGTTTGGAGGCTGAAAACTTACATGATCAAGAAAGTGATAATCAAGTCATAAAATTCTTCTTCTCCTCTCTTCTACGAGTTTAATGCTCAATAATGATGCAAACAGCTACTGCTCAGCTATAAAGCTCACAACTTTGTTGTTTAATTTGAGTCAGTTCTTGCTTTCTTTTGCAAAAGCATTGCAGATTTCAGCTCTTTCTAAGTAAAAAGATCAAACTTGTAACTCACTCTTAGCCATTTAGTGGCTGTTATAGCATTGCAAGTTCAAATTTTCAAGAAAAAGAGTATTATTAGTATTATTGTCAGATGTATGCTACTGTAAAAGACACCTATCAACAATAAAAGTTAGTATTTTGCCTTCCACATGAGTGTTATTTTGTGTGCATATGAAGATGGATATTTACTTTTGTGATTCTTGTCAAATCCTAAGTCAAATGTTTCATTTCTAGCATCTTGAAATAGAGAATGCACATTTCATATAGGTTGCAGTTTGTGTTAATGTCAAATAGTTTCTATTTATGAAGAGCACTTCATTTTTCTTCCTTTTAAAGATGAAAAACACAAAACCTTGCTACAAAATACTAATATGTGAGTATACAAAAGCATGAGTTGTGCATGAATAGCTAAATTGTCAAAGGATTGTATGTCAAAAAAGTAGTAGTATAAGTTCAAAACATTAGTTTTTTTTTCAAACATTTTCTTCCCCTTTTCTTTGACAATCAGTAGTTTAGAGTATGTTTTTAGGTGAGGCATCATAAGGAACCAACCTACTCTAGAGGTTCTCCTTCACTATAGGTTACCACAACCTGAAGGAGATCTCATGTATCAACAAATGGCTAAGTTAATAGCTTAGCCTAGGTGCAAACTTTGTTTATAATAATTAGCCTTGCAAACATCAATACATGCAGAAGCACACCTGATTTCATTTCAAAACCCATTGAAATCATGATACCAAAATCTTCTCCATCATGTGAACTAGTCTTGGAGACTAAAATCATGGATTTAGAAATTCAAGAAAATCATGATGTCGAATCTTCTTCATCATGTGAATGATTCATGGATTTAGATATTCAAAACTCTCATGTTAGAGAGGAAAACCAAGAAACTTCATCTCAATTCCTCATATTTTCATCTCTAACCCCGTGATATGCTTCTAAGTTTTGTAATGCAAAAATAAAATAAATTATGAGTTCACCATAAGTGATAAAAATTAGAAATAAAATGAATAAGTTGTGAAAATTAGGAATCCTTGCCCATCCTAAGCAAAATAAGGCAAATGAAATGATAAAATTCATACACTCCTACATGTAAAGGATAGGGATCCACATTTAGACACCTATTTTGTCATTGCGCAATTGTCTATGGGGTTAAAAAGTCAATGCAACAACGTTGTCTTCGATATTAATATCATTTTCAAGATAAATAAAACATGTGCTACTAGTAGGGAGTACTTGTCTTCATAATCTTGTACTATTAAAATTTGTTTTCTAATAAACAATCTAATATATAATCTTTAATAAATTTAATAATTTATTTATCTTTTTATGTTAGAACGAATAATTATTGGTAATTTAAAGACATAAAAAAATAAAGCATATGAGATGTTAGTTGCATATTGTTGTTTCTTTTTTTCTTTCTTTTGTTTAAATCATAAATATCAGATTGGGTCAAACATATTTCAAACTGTCAATGAAATATCAATTCAAAAACCATAAGAAATTGACAGGTTGTCTTTATGACATATTTGATGTCATTTGTAGAGAAGTTTGCATCACTTTAACAAATAGTGCATAATATTGAAGTTATGCTTGGTGTACAACTTTCTTAATTTTCAATGGATGTACTAGAAACATTTCAAAATATAGAAAAAAGCCTTTGAAATGTTGATTATAGGTTACTTAGCGCAGAAGAAATAGTTTGATTATAGAGAAAAGATTTTAAAATGTTTGATTATATGTTATATATAGTAGTTGTATGAAAGCCTAAAGGTATAGGATATATAGGATAGAGAAATGAACTAATGTTGAGAGATCATTAAGTTGCCAGAAGTTAAAATTTGAAATATCCTCAAAAGCATATGGTATAGTTTATAATGAATCATTAAAAGCAAATGCTCCTTATATAGAAGTATGTAAGAAAAAAGACACATAACCATATTAGATTGAAAGGCCTTGATTTAATTGAATGATGGATGATGGGTCAAGAATGATGTTCTATTAGTAGTTGTATCCCCTCCTTGCTTCCATTCTTGTCTAGCTTTTTGGATGTTTGTACTCCAGTGGAGGATCAAGTTTAATGTTTGAAGAACCCATATAAGGGTCAAAGTTTTTGACTTGGCAAGTTAGTTCTAGAAAATATTCAACCAATATGGAAGCATAGGATGATAGCACAAGTGTAGGACTACAACACATGTGTGTTAGTATGTTAGAGACATGTTTGTGCATTGTTGTCATGTTTTGCATTGAAGCCCAAACTCTTTGGACACCAAATATTTCTTGGAATTTTTGGGAAATTTTCCTAGATGAGAATTATTTCTAGGAGTTTGTTTTATGTGTCTATATTCTTAGTCAAGTGACATCTTTTGAATATTTTGAGAGAATTTGATATTTTCATACCCAACTTTTGGCATGTGTACCCCTTGATTCGCTAGGTGCTCACAATTATATAGTAATTTAACATTATAATTATTACACATATTGAACATCACAACTTTTGCCAACATTCTCCTACTTATTTTATACATTACATAGATGTCAAAAGTAAAATTCAAACATCAAGAGAATAATCCCTATAACCAACATGCACTATCAAAACATCTAGACACTCAATGTGCTCCATCAAGATAATTGCAAATAATGAAGATGACCACTAGTAGAGAACAATTTCTTTTTCAGAGTTTGGAATAGACAATGGTAAGGGTGTTTTGTTCTTACCATCAATATGTTTTACTTTTACTATTCTTTTAAGTGGCAACAATGTATTTTGCATTTAATTGCTGCATGTTTTTTTACAATCATGATCTAAGTTTTAAGCAACAACAATGAGGTTAACATTAACAAACAAGCATCACCAAACAATCATGAGAAATGGAGACAAAACATGTAAGTATGAGATGACAACATTAATGTTGGGGAATGTGGGACCCACATGCCACATCGGTTCGAGTCAAAGGTTTGTGTGTCGGATAACACTTGTGCTCACAAAATCCATGACCAATTTAATATCTTGAACTCTTGAATTTTTTTATTTAATGTCACTCTTTGTTGGTAGTTTTCAAACTAACATTAAATATTTTATTTTTCAAACCAAAAGTTGAATTGAGTTACAAAAGTGAAGAGGAATATATTGTATATCCAATGTTTTGGATACATATGTGACCATGTTTATTGATAAATTGAAATACATAATATAATGTCATTTTAAATTTTAAGAACTAATAATTATCATCAAATATACATTCAAAATGCAATTTATTCTAAACAACATATTCTAACCTATAAAATTTCCGATGAGCCATCTAAATAAGTAAAATCTTAAAATATGATGTTTAAGAGAGACCTCATAATATAGGAAGACTAGATGGAAGTGTTGTTTGGGGCACACTGAGTCTCGTTTATAGCACGGGGGCTTGATTGGCTAGGAAATATTATATCGTGTGCATTCATATTGGGGGGTTTAATATCCCAAAAATGAGGGTACAATATATTACCTATCGGTGAAAATAGGGGGCTTTTTAATTCAAGCTATGAAAAGATACAATATTTGATGAAAATAGGGAGGCTTAAATTCAAGTTGTGTATTAGGAGGGGGTGACAAAAAATGAGTTAAGGGCAATAGTTTTTGAAAATAAGGGAATTCTTTAGTATGCCATGAATGCATGTGCTATAACCTAGGTTCACTAAGTGAAGCCCCCATGGTTTATAGGGAGTTCACATTTAAATATTGTAGATTGAATTTTATCTTGTTTAAATTTACCTATCAATCAATGCCAAATATCTCATCCAATATCTCTTCTATGAAGACCTTCTGATCTAATATACATGTGTCATTTTACTTGTCACATGCATCTTGATAATATTTCTAAGACCCATCCCAACAAAAAGACCCACAATTTCAATACATGTGAGGTGAACGTCGAGACTTGGAAGATTCACCCTCATAAACCTTATTCTATAGGCCTAGTGTGTTATAGAAGGTTTTGAGTGAGTTGATGGATTGTAGTGTCTTGACCTCAATACTCTCATTCACAATGGAAGGGATCATGGTATGGTTAATGCTTGGCCTAGCAAGGGGTCTTTGTGCATAGTTTTGGACATGTTCTACTCCCAACTCTACCCTAAAAATTTCACATGTTGAAGTATTTTGGGATCATGGTAAGGAAAAATAATGTCATAAAAAATTAATAGGACCTCATTACTATTACATAAAGGATTGTCAAAAATCATCCACCACCTATCCAAAAAATTATTCCTTATCCTTTGGTGTTGGCACCAATGGATAGGGAACTTCCTACAAGTACCATGTGGAGGTGCATTATTTTGTGGGTTAGCGAACAATGTACACAAGTCAGATTTCAATATATATATATATATATATATATATATATATATATATATATATATATATATATATATATATATATATATATATATATATATATATATATATATATATATATATATATATTTATTTATTTATTTATTTATTTATTTTATTTGTTCATATGATGATTTGTCCACATGCAATTATTTTTCTTTTTCCTTGTTTTAATCAAGTGTTAATTTTGCTACTCATAGAATCTATGTGAGAGATGATAGATCCAAATAAAGTGGCAAGGTCAGACCAATCAAAGGTTGTTCCACTCAAATCTCTCAACTTTTCAAGTATTATTTCAAGTTCTTTCTTATTGGTTTTTGTTTTCCAGTGGTTTTTCATAGTATATTTTCTTGCATCCTAGGAGGATGTTGAGGCATTGTAGAAAGGGTTTGCAATGATTGTTCTTCACCAAGGTTTTTACAAATTGGTGAATGATGGTTTTCATCAATTGGTGGGGGATTTTCAATTCTTAGAAATTAAACAAAATTCACTCAAAATATTTTTGACTTGCTATTTAATAAAAAAATCAAACTAAGAAACTAACAAAACTTATCTCCTCAATCTTAGGGACATCGTGGTAGCATTTGGTGGTGATTTGATGACTTCACAATATTAGTGTGCTCTTGGATGATTGTTATCTGATGTTTTTTAGGTGAGAGGCCAAGTTCAAATGAGCTCGACCTCTTTCCTATTTTTATTTTATGTTTCACATAGCATGAGTAGGTTATAACACACTCATGTCATGTTTTGTATGGAACTAAAAAGTGGCTATTTGGTCCCCCATCTTTCTAGAGTTAGCCATTGACCATGTGGGGAAACCTTTATGAGGAATAAATTCAATCTCCAAAAGTACTCACACATTCGATATATTATCTGATGAACAAATATTATAATATACTTTTGGAGTCTCTATGCATGGGTAATAGAACACCAAGCTCTTTAATATCAATTTATGTAGAGAAGCAAATGAGAATCATATATATCCACATATCCAATCCATTCTTCTTCTCCTTAAATATAGAATTTACAAGAGTTCGTCAATCAACCATAGTCAATAAGAAAAATGTTACACAAGCCAACTTCAACATCTACTTATTTCCTTGTTTTTATATAAATACTTTTGCACAAAAGTTTCAAGTGGTACTATATAGACCATATGCCTCAAAACCATTCCTCTTATTTACTTTTTGGTACTATATATTTTTTAGTTTGCAACCCACATTAAATATTAATCTTGATGTTTGATACAACACACAAAGTTTCTTAGAAAATATCTCTCCTGTGTGATACATGCATCCTTATATTATCTAGTTGCATCAAAATTAAATATTCATTTTACATTATAATCATTGAGCAAGGTAAATGAAACACTTTTTCGCAACATTCTGCCACTTGTTTTGTACATTACAAGAAGGGGTCGAAACTAAATTCAAACATCAAGGGAATAATCCCTATAGCCAACATGTACCATCAAGGCATCTAGGTGCTCCATGTGCTCCATCAAGATACTTACAACAATAACCAGGATGACCACTAGTAGGGACCAATTATAATTTTTCATTATAATAATTATGCAAGGTGAATAACACACCTTTTCCCAACATTTTTCTACTTGTTCTATACATTATAGAAGGGATTGAAAGTAAATTCAAACATCAAGGGAAAAATCCCTATAGCCAACATGTACGATCAAGACATTTAGGTGCTCAAAGTTCTCCATCAAGATACTTACAACAATAACCAAGATGACCACTAGTAGGGAACAATTTTCTTTCAAAATTTGGAACAAACAATGATAGGGATGTTTTGTTCTTACCATTCAATATGTTTTACTTTTACCATAGTTTTAAGTGGCAACAACGTATTTTGTGTTTTAACTGTTACACGGGTTTTTTTCAATCATGTCTAAGTTTTACGAGTGAGTTTAATATTAACCAACAAGAATTATGAAACAATCGTGAGAGATGAGGACAAAAAATGTAATCAACATGAGATGACAATGTTAATGTTGGGAATGTGGGTCCCACACACCACATTAGATAGTCAAAGGTTTGTTTGTGCCAGTTAACACTTACGACCACAAAATTCATGGCCAATGTATAGTTTGAACTCTTGAAATTTGCAATTTAATGTCACTTTTGTTGGTGGTTTTCAAACTAACATTATATCTTTTAGTTTTCAAACTAAAATTAAATTGAATAACAAATAATAAAAGAGAAACATATTGTATATCCAACATTTTGAATACATATTTGACCATATTTAGTATTATTTAATTTAAATGTGAAATTACCTATTTCAATTAATTAGCTATTATAGTCAAATATGCATTCAAAATGTAATTTAGCTGCTTAGAATATGCTGTTTAAGACTGACCTCATAATAATAAAGGCAAGATGGAAATGCCATTGGACACGTTGAATTCAGATGGCTTAAACAGCACACACTAAGCGCGCTGACCGCGCTTAGGTGGCTGTTGTGGGGCCCAGCCGAAATCCGTGCCCTCGCTGCTGCCGTTAACTCATGCCGTTAGGTAAATGCTCCTGAATTTCAAATTTTAAACCTCCCGCCCATCCGCACATGACAAGTTGCCGCGCTGCAGAAGTAAATAGGCTAAAAGCACGGAGTTTAGAGAGTGACTGTATTCGGAAATGGAAATGCTGTGGTAGACATGTATGCAAAACGTAGATGCAAAGACGAGGCACGTGAACTGCTTGGCCGAATGCCTCAAAACTCTCATGGTATGTTACGATTGCAGGATATGCAGAAAATGGGTTTGTTGAAAAGGCTTTAGAAACTTTCATGCAAATGCAATTTGCAGGCATATCAACCCTTGCCAGCATCCCCACTGCCTGTGCCGAAATGGGAGCTTTGGAACAGGTTACACGTACTTCATATGTTGTAGTTGCGACTACCCTAGTAGACATGTTTGCAAAATGTGGAAGCACAGAAATTGCACGCGAAATTTTTGACAATGTGCCTCAAAGAAATTTGGTCTCGTATAATTCTATTGTTGCAGAATATGAACAAATGGATTTGTTTACGAAGATTTATAAACTTCCAGAAGTATATGAAATTGATAGCTGTGAACCTAGTTGTATGCGGGAAAAGCGAGTCAATAGAATTCAATATGTGAAAAATGGAGCTCTATGGAGCTTTGCTCACACACACAGGACTTCTTACAGGACTTCTTATGGTCATTTTTATACGTCTACACTAGTATTCTCTCCGCCTGTACCAAATTACATTATGGACATCCATCAATAGATAATGGAAGGGGCATTGTTGTCAAATATTATAGTTTTGAAATTCTCTGATTTGCATGTTTGGAAAATGTGGAAGAATAGAAAGATATGCATGAAATGGGTTTTGGGTTTTGGTTGGATGCTCTCAAAATGTTTGAATTAATGAAGTACTCTAGAACATATCGTAACATTATAAGTTCTGCTCGTGTTTTATGTGCATGCTGTCATTCTGGTTTAGTGGATGAGGGTTGTATATATTTTAATTACACAAGTAACCCTTATCACATTATCCTACAATTTATCGTTGTGTGCATGTTTGAGCTACTCAGCTTAACCTCGTTGTGTGCGTGTTTGAGCTACTCAGCTTAACCTCAGTATCTTGAGGACAACCTAAACTTTTTGATTAAGATGTGGTAGTTTTGTGGATGCGTTTTTTTGTGCCTGGTTACATATGACTGTAGGCTTAAGAGTCTTTACAATGACATTTTTTTATTTGGATCTTAAAAGTTTTATGAGTTATTATACAAATGCGGGAAGATGGTGTGAGCACTGTGAGGTTTAAATGGTAAATAGATTAATAAATAATAAATAAATTAAAAAGATCTCTAGATATAGTTAAATTGAAGGCTATAAAATGGTGTGTTTTTTATGTAGGCTATAGATCACATTTACAGACATAGGAGATCTGTGCAAAGTTGAAGAGATTGACTTGGAAGATGAAGGCAACTGGGCATTCCCCAAATTCAAGACACTTATTTGGTGATGTGAAAAAGTAGGGAAAATAATTATTTCTTTGCCACCATAATGAAAAGTTGGCAATTGCTTTTGGTTCGTTAGATGTACCCCTAGAACAACTATTATAGTTATTAAGAGCCTTCGATATATGTTGATCGCCAACTGTTTTCATCATTTTAAATAGGTATAATGCTCTTGTGGAGATTATTGGTAATGCTAACTAAAGTGATTTGAAATATAGACTCACAATATAATAATGTGCACTATATCACAACTATAATAATGAAGGAACAAGATTCTTTTCTCCAGAAAGTGAAAAACTAGTTTTGTTTTAGTTTTGGATGCTTGACAATCTAGAGTATGATGTTGGCTTTATAAAATTAGATACATAGTGTATATACACTATTTGGGTATTTATCAAAAATGTCTTTTATGATAACATGGACATTTAATAGAATTTTTTGTAGACTCCTACATATGTATGAAATGAAAACTTGGATCATGACATGGAGAAAATAATTACACTTTCTATTTTGTATAGTTCTTTTGATTGGATTAATTGTCAGAATGGGACATCACAAATCAATTGAAGGGGCAATAATTTCATAAGCATGGACATGTAATTGATTGACCAACTAACTAGGAGCATCTAATCATATATGATAGTGTCTAAAGGGTGTATGTCTATCTTCTTAGTTACTTGAAACAACATCAAATTTGACAACATTGTAAATAACCATCTCTCTACCTATTATGGTAGGGTATAATGAATGAATAATCTTTGAATGTTGGTTATCTTTCATAAAAAAACTGATACGATAACTCTCTTCTACCTTAGTGGCCATCCCTTTTCTCTATTTGACAATAGTTGGACAACCTATTATCATCATTATTTGTGTAGCTAGGATTTTGATTATATATGTGATTGATGTTGAATCTATTATGGTTTTTGAAATACCTTTGAATTTTTAAGATTATCCCATACATAGGAAATAAGGGTTTAAGGATAGGACAACCCTCCTTGATTGTCAAATTGATCTAATAACACCATTTCTTCCATGACACTTTGACTATAGAAATTGTATTAATACCCCCTTGGTAGTAAAGACATGATGAGTACCCTAAATTGATTTTTAGAATGGGACATGCTAGTGTCCACAACTTGATGAAATTATAAGGTCATATAGATAACATTTTAGTATCACAAGATTGGTGTGAATATTCTTATGACATAGTGTACTAGTCCTTTTAGGAACATTGTTTATGATTACACAATGAAGTATTTCATTAGGTCATATAGGTAACTTTTTACTAGATTACAAGATTGGTGTGATTATTCTTATAACCATAGTGTACTAGTCCTTGTAGGATCATTGTTTATGATTACACAATGAAGTGTAGTAATAACTATGCAAAATTGTTATGTTGTAACGACTATACCATTCCTTAAGGATAGCCCACATTATATGTTTGAAAAGATTTTATATTTAAATATATTCTCCCATACTATGATAGTATTTAGGAATTAAATATTGATACCTTGATGACAATGCTTCAATGGTATGTGATTACTAGAAAATAACAACTTGACTAACCTCATCATCTGAGAAATAAGAGGACTTGCACACCTGATAGTACATCATTCACAAAAATAAACATTGTATCCAAATTAGCACATCATGACCTTCATAATCCAGAGAAAATCAAAATATTCTTCCACTCGGACTTTAAATACTCTTTCCAGCATATTGAGACTTCTTCTACTGAAACCTGTTGGAAATACCTTCATAATACCATAAAATGATTAGCATGATTAGTATTTAAAACAAATCAGACCATTTTAAATGCATTATCAAGGAAGACTAAAACATGAAAGCATGAGAGATATGAATAAATAAAGTCCCTCATGATGCTCCCATTGTCGTGAATCTTCCTTGTCCTCCTCTTCATGATCCTATCACTTCGAGATTGACAAATGATGGTTTGGAGAGATTGATGGATTTGAATGTAGATTGCTCTCACAATCGCATAACAAAGTAAGGATGTGTGGATAAGGATTCTGACATGATGAGGGTGTTATGATAAATGGATTATGCACTCAAGAGGGTAACATGACTAGATGTAATGATTATGCAACCAAAATGACAGCATAAGGCTATGATGAAAGGTGGATGGATTGATGTGAGTAGAGGCTTCAATTTATAGAGTTTAGGGCTTAGAAATCGATGACCAAGATCAAAAGTGGGATGAAGGGATCATATTGAAAGGGAATGTGGTCCCATATCTGAAGGTCTATGTCACAAGGGGAAGATTGGGGCAAGGATAAGTATGGTCCCACATGTGTGACTACATCTTGGGAAGAACAAATATCCTTGGGAAAAGGGGGAATATGTTCTCACACATGTGTGAGCAACCTGGGGAAGTCCAAAGGGTTGACAAGTGAAATACTTGTGGAAAGGGGTAGGGACTAGGAAAAGGGGGTTTATGACATATGGGCTAAAAGAGGAAAGTGTAGGGTGGCTCTATGGGGAAGAGAATCCTTACACATGTGTGAGAACCCTTTGGTCAAAGATGATGTGGAGATGTTGAAGTGACTTGTGCATGCAAGTCCTTCAAGACGGGATCACATGTGGAGTCACATGTGGGTTTTGGGTAGATGTGTAGTATTTTTCAATTTGAATAAATACTAACAGGGGTTAGGCCTTGGTTTAATTAGGTTAATGGGGGGATTAAAAGATAGGTTTGTAGGAATTACATAATTAGCTTAATTAATTTTGAACTAATTTAGCTAATTAGGATTAGGAATAAGATTGGAATATTCCTTAAATGCGAGCTTGATTTACTGAAATAAATCAACTTTAGGATAAATAAGACATGTATAATTAATTAATAGATTAATTATATATGTGGAAGGGGAAAATCAATGAAATATAAAATAATAAATTTATGGGTAATAATAGGTTAATATGATTAATTAAATTAATCATAAGGATAATTAATCAAATATTGATTTAATTAATTTTATGTGTCTACAACCTTATGTATGTACAAACCAACTTCCTTTCTTGTAATATTCATCAAGGTGGTTTTATATTAATCAAGACCACTACCCCTTTACAAGGTTAATGATGTAAAGTCTTTAATAATGCCATAGTAATTTTTTAATTAGGTATATCATGGCTTTCTCCATGCTTCCACGACTTACTATTTCTTTCTCTTTGGCCCTAGGATTTTAGGTCTCCATATAATCATGTACAAGTTTTAAGCTAAAATACTAATCCATGAACCTCCATTATTCTCCATTTACTCTTTTCCATTCTTCCTCTCTTTAAGCATTGAGTATTCACCATCCCCAATTCCTAATTCGAGGGTTCACTTTTCCTTCAAGTCTCAAAATCTTCGGCTTTTAGTATTTCCCCTACACATTTCGCTCTCTCTACATCCCTTCTCCCTTGATCCTTATGGGGCTCATACTTGTAGGGTTACTCGTACCATCAAACTCGAAAGTTATATAAGGTATGTGGTAAAACTAATCACTAACCCTTGAAATTCTTCCACCCTACTTTACTTGTTGTTGTTTCTCTTCTAGCATTAGGAACGCCACATTAATGATCCCTAATTCATTTCTCTTAAGTCATAGACTTTTGGATTTTTCTATTTTCTTTTACCAAAAACTACATCTGCAACTCTATATCCCTAATACCTAATCCTTTCCCTTTAGCTTTTTATCCATATTATTTAATGGTATTAGATTTACCCTCACCTTGATCCCACTACCTTTTCCATCAGTATTAGGTATCCCTTTCCCTAATTCTTTCTCCTCTTTGCATATTTTCCTTTCAAACTCCTAAAAATTTAAATACAAACTCCTTAAAAGTATGTCACTATGTGGTAATCCTAAACCCTAGTTCCGAACTACTTAAAAATTTAAATACAAACTTCTTAAAAGTAAAACTAGGATGGTGCATTAAAGAATGCCCTAAGCATGGAAAGAATTGTATCTTATTTTTGCTAAATTTCTATTGATCTAATGTATGAATTAAAAAAATATCGAAGATGACAAAAACTAAGGAGGAATTAGTAAAATATAATTAGCAAATATCTAAAAGTGTGGTTAGAAAACTAGAAGAAACCTTGACATAAAAGAAATAAATTGAACAATTTATTTTACAATTAACCCCTCACATTATAGCAAAAATAGATGAGAATTTTTCATATTTCCTCTTCATATATGAATGTTGTAGAATTGATCAAGGGGACTAAGAGCACTACCACACTAAGAGGGGAACTTGACAATTACATACATGCCCATCAAAGCATTTCAAAACTATAATATTTGACAACAAACCCCTTTTCATTATCTGTTGATGGATGTCCATAGTGTAATTTGACACAGGCGGTGAGAATGCTAGGTTCACAGCCATCAATTTCATATTCTTCTGGAAGTTTATAGTTCTTTGTAAACAAATCCATTTTAAAGCTATGACATTTCTACAATCCATATTGTCACGGAATTCTATGAGACCAAATTTCTTTGAGGCACATTGTCAAAAAATTCGTGTGCATTTTCGATGCTTCCACACTTTGCAAACATGTCTACCAGGGGAGTCTCAACTATAACATATGAAGTACATGTAACCTGTTCCAAAGCTCTCATTTCGGCACAGGCAGTGAGGAAGCTGGCAAGGGTTGATATGCCTGCAAATTGCATTTGCTTGAAAGTTTCTAAAGCCTTTTCAACAAACCCATTTTCTGCATATCCTGTAATCGTAACATACCATGAGAGTTTTGAGGCATTCGGCCAAGCAGTTCACGTGCCTCGTCTTTGCATCTACGTTTTGCATACATGTCTACCACAACATTTCCATTTCCGAATACAGTAACTCTCTAAGCTCCGTGCTTTTAGCCTATTTACTTCTTCAGCGCGGCAACTTGTCATGTGCAGATGGGCGGGAGGTTTAAAATTTGAAATTCAGGAGCATTTACCTAACGGCAAGAGTTAACGGCAGCATTGAGGGCACGGATTTCGGCTGGGCCCCACAACAGCCACCTAAGCGTGGTCAGCGCTTAGTGTGCTGTTTAAGGCTGGCCTTCAAATCGCACACACTAAGCTTTGCCTTTTAGACTTAAAAGTGTTAAACATTCAGAATTGATTAACATTCTCTAGACTTAATATGTTGCTTAATGTGTGTGGTGACTGACATTCTGCTTACTTAATATGTTGCTTAATGTATGTGGTGACTGACATTCTCTATCACATTCTCTAGACTTAATATGTTGCTTAATGTATGTAGATCAAGAAAATCCAAAGGAAACTGATAAAAGGGAAAGTTTGAGTGTACGATTTTGCTGTCTTTCTGGAAGAAAAGATCAAACCGAACAGCAATAGTACAAACTGGGCTAAATATCTGATATATATAAAACAATAGAGAGCACGTTTTATATGGGTTGGTAGCTAACTATAATTCTCAGTCAAAACCAAATGGACACCCTGTGATCTCCGGTTGGATCATATATAAAATCGTTAGAGAATCTTTATGAAATGCTGTAGAGAGCCGTGCAGAAATGTGTATGACTTGGAAAAAAGGGAAATAAATTTGTTTGCTTGCATCCAAATTGCACCCTCTACAGGGCTCATCAACGCTCACACACAACATGCCAAAAAGTGGTGATTGTAGCTTCGGTGGATCTTAGCTCAGAATAGTTCAGTGGACAGAGGAGGTGATGATCACGGGAATTGGTCTGTGAGAAAAGCAGAATATAGTATTATGCTCAGAGTAGTATAAGTATTCTTAGTTGTAGAGTTATTAGATCACACTTCTGTTCTCAGAAAGCCTCCTCTCTGCTCTGCAATGGCTGCACAAAAGCTATTCCTTGGCCTTGTTTTCTTTGCCCTAATGTCTTGTTCTTGGTGTCTTGGACCAGAGAAGAACATTGTATTCTACATGCACGACATTGTGAGTAAACCCAACTCAACAGCTACAGTAGTTGCAGGAGTAAATGGAACATCCTCAAATCTGTTGGGCTTTGGAACAGTGCTGGTTATAGATGATCTTCTGACTGAGAAGCCTGATCGCTCTTCCACTGTTGTGGGTAGGGCAAAAGGATTGTATTCTAACTCAGATGTGAAGGGAGCTACCATTTTTTTTGGGTTGTCTGTTGTGTTTGAGAACAAGGAATATAATGGGAGCACACTTCAAATCCAGGGCACAGATCCCTTCATGCAGAGCTCTGAAAAAGAGGTGTCTGTGGTGGGAGGAACAGGAAAGTTGAGGTATGCTCGTGGTTATGCTATCATTACTCTGCAAAGCTCCAGTGGATTGGATGGTAATATCAAATTTAACACTACCTTTTGCATTGGCTGAATTTTGTCATCAATATCCATTTAGTATGATGTGCCTCTCTCTTGCTTGAGATATTAAAGCAATGTAATTCAGCTTTGTTCCTAGCAAATGAAGTGAATTTGTTTTGTTAAATGGGCAATGCCCATCAATGTGTATTTATTATTTCAGTTTTTTAAAAATAGATCTGGGTCTTTATTTTTAGAATAAACCGGTGTCCAATTTTTGCATTTATTTGGATTAAAATCAAAATTACGATGTATGCAAAGTTATTCAATTGTACTATGATAAAATGTGTGACTTTTTTTTTTCTGTATGATGTCTTATGCTGGTCTATTGTAATCTTATTAGTTTGTGATGTAATTCTCTTTCAGTTATTTGCTGTAATTGTTAATGCCATGTTTCTTCTATTTGCTATCTTATGCTGGTCCATTGCAATCTTTTTTAGTTTGTGATGTATCTTTCTCTTTGACTACTTTCTGTAGCTGTTATTCTTTGTACCCTTACTTTAATTCAATATAAAAAACACAAATATTGATAAAGAAAGTCTTCCTCATTCACTATATGTTAATAAACATCATTTCATAACAATCAATGTTTCTGTGGGTATTTGCCCTTGCCCACTTCAAGGAGTGTGAATATGAATTATCAAAGAAGTTGTGAATTGACAACTGTATTTTATAATTAATGATAATTTCACATTTTATCTTTATAATAAAAAAAAATTAGTGGTTAGGTTATTGTGATATTTAAGAATAATAATGATTGACAAATATAATAAAAATAAAAAATATTTAAAATATTATTTTTCTTTTAAATTGTGTTCATATAATCATTTCAACTTAATGTCAATGATCACTTTATGATTTGTATTGCTTGAGATGTATCATACATCTGTCATGTGATGTTACCCGTGGCACTATTTTTATATACTTGTTTTATCATGGCACGTGTGCTTACATAGGTATATTATTTGATTATGAAGTTTTCTCATCATTTACATTATCAAAAATTATATTTTCTATCCTCCAATTCCTTATAATGTATATACAATTTGAAGTAATGCTTAATACTAAACAATATTTTCTATAGAATTAATATTAAGTTATAAATATGAGAATCAATTAACTTTATTTAAACATGTAATAGTTTATTTAATGGACAAGAGTTAATATATGATTACCACAACCATAAAGTTTTCATATATTCGGATTATTTTGAAGAATCTTCTCTCAATCTACTTCAATATTTTAGTACGTTGCTTATCCTCTCCTTTGGTCCTTATTTTTATCACTTAGCTATTTTAGAAATTTTCTCTCTTGTACTATACTTAATCCTTGTTAGGAATTGAGCTTCCTCTTGACAAACATTAGCATTTTTTGCTTCCCTCTTCTTATTATAGGGTGTTGGTCCTACCCCCAAAGATATTTGCAATATTGTTGCCTAATTTTGATATAAACCTATTTTTACAAATTTTCATAGTTCTTTGGATATTTATGTAGTGTTATGCTCTTCATACACACTCCCAAATTCTAGCCCTATTCCCTTTTTGTTTCTTTTGTTTTACCCTATGAGATTTCAAGTCTCATAATTGTCTTGAGATCATTGTCCACCCAAAGCCCCATTGCCCATGGCCTTTTCCTTTGTTTCTCTTTCCTTTTGGGACTTCAGGTCCCAAAAAGATCTTGGGCTTTGTCATAAGGTCCTTGTCCTACCCGAAGTTTCCCTTTGTCTATTGTCATTGTTTTCATTATAAAATTTGGGTCCTAAAAGAATATTAGGATCTTGTCCTAATGTCCTTGCCCCTCTTGAGTTCTAGCTCTTTCCCTTTGTAGGCGTAGCCTCTTTGGAGCATTAGGATTGTGGGGAAATAGTGAACATTTGGACTTTGTCCAACACAAGTAGCCTTTTTTCAATTTTAGATCTCATCCATCACATTAATGATGGTTTCCTAATTTGAAAAGGGGTTAATTTTTTTTTCTTTCTAATAGAGAATTTTTTAGTGGCGAATCTTCGCCAATTGGCGAATTCCGCACGAATAGTCTTGGGCACCATCGTGGTCAAATCGCCCGGAATTTCGGGGTTAATGACACACTGTAGAAACTGGCTTCGCCATTGACCACACACCATCAACATGCATGCCCGTAATATTCGCCTGGAATCACTCGGATGTGGGTATTAGATCACTTCTGCTATTCGCCAGCAATAGTAAAACGACAACGTACCCAGGACCTAATTCGCCAATGGTAAATTAAATGTTCATTGCACACATCGGCCAAATTCGCCAATATCAATTAAAACATTATAAGCATTCGAGGACCCATTTTGCCCCACTTAAATTAAATGTTCATTGCACGCCCGCGCAATTCGCCAAAAATGCAATTAAATTAAATGTTTATTGGCAATTGCGACGCCCGGGCCCCGCACAATTCATCAAAAATGCAATCATGGATTGCTATAAATACACTATTTCTTACACTCTTTCTTACAATTTATTCATGTCTGATTAGTAAATTGGGAGCTCTCGGAGTCTTGAGTCTCGATTCGCATTTCGCAAATTGAGTTGGAAAGTTGAAGTTCATTGTAGGGCGGAGGGCCAGAGTTACAATCCTGCAACATAGGCCCAGGCATTCATTCCTGATTCCTGATTCAGAGAATTGAGAAGGCATAAAGGTGAGTAATCATTTCTTCATACTTGATAGTATTAGTTTTAACTTTTAATTTGTAGTGAGAGGTCAAGACTCAAGATGTCACAGTTAGACATGGGTGAGACTCCTTAGGGTGGTGAAGGGATTGGGATGTCAGACAAGGGTAAGACTCCTTAGGGCGGTGAAACTAAAGGGATTGGGAGGCCATCAAAATGCCCAAAACTTAAACTTAAAGATAGTACCATAAAGTCTTTTTTTGGAATTGGCAAAGTTTTTGGTCTATCAACCCCGCAGTTGCAAAACCCATTCACAGTAGCTCACCACCACCACAAGGTGGGATTATCATTGAGTTAAATGCATCAAATGAGGATGACAATACCGACACGACAGAAGATGTTCTAAGGGATACACACAATGAGATACCATTGGCGAATGCAAATGCTAGTATTGAAGATGATGTTGGTAGGAAGAAAAGAAAAAGGAAAGTAAAACTGGGGTGAGAGTTGGGAGATGACAAGGAGTTTTAAGATTGATTGGGTAGCAAAGTACCCATTCATTGAACTGGTCCCAAACAATGATGAACAACCAACAAAATGCAGGTGTAAGATTTGTAGCTGGAAAACTAAAAGAGAGAAGAAGATGCAGCTAAAGCTTGACACCATAGAAAAGCATATTGGTAAGGTTTATGAAAAATAGATCATAGACAGAAAGGAAACACTAGTAGTAAGATGGAAATCAAAGGAAGAATGTCTTCATGTTAAGTATGCTGCAAAATATGAAGAGCATAACCACAAAACGACATTGATTTGTAATAGTGGATTTGGAAATACAATCAAGGCTGGGCTTGAACATGCAGCGAAAGATGCAAACATGGCAAAGACTGTTCAGATGAGTATTGTTTTTCATATTATGTCGAGAGGGCGTCCTATGAAAGATTTCCCAGAATTTAGTAATTTATTATCTTTTTTGAATGTTCCTCACTATCCTATGTCACCTTGGTCAATAACGCTGGATGGTAAATGGCAAACTGTCTCGCTGAGGTGGAAAAGAAAAATTTACAAGAGAGTGTAAAAGAGTCAAATTTCATTTCATTATCCATAGATGAAGTTACTGTGGTAGATAACACTGCTTGGGTTTGTATGCATGTGTATACCATAGAAGAACACGTCCGCCAAGCTCATCTACTCTGTGTTCGTAAAATGAGGGGTAATTCAATAGCAAAAAAATTATATTTGGAAGTTAAGAAAGCTTTGAATGAAATTGCTAGTATGGATGACTTGACAATTGCCAAGAAGTTGGTGTGTGTTGGAGTTGATGGAGCTACAGTAATGCTTGGTCAAAGGACCAGTCTTTGCGTAAGATTACAAACTAGTATTGCACCATACATGGTTGGCATTCACTGCATGGCCCATCGAATGAATTTAGCATATAGAATTGTAAGCAATTTCCCTACAGTGTCTAAAGTTGAAGATTTGGTCCACAAGCTCCACTCATACTTCTGTCGAAGTCCTAAACGTTTTGTATAATTTCAGATTTTTGCTGAGGGAGTAACAGGAGGAAACAAGCTTCTCAAGGATGTTGAGACTAGATGGATCTCCTTGCATGGACTAGCGGAATGAGTTCTAACAGAATATAAATCCTTCATCAGACTAATGTATGAGCAACTCCTCACAGTAGACAAAGCTCCTGATCTCTTACATAAGTTAAGTGATATAGAGACTCTATTAACTTTAGCTAGTCTTTTCCCCATGCTGGATTCAATGAAAAAACTTGTTAAGAAAGCCAAAGACAGAACTATGTATATCAATGAGTATAGCACTCTACGTAAAATGGCATGCTTGAGCCTGGATGGTCTATATTCAGATCTAACAGGGTGAAGCCCAAATTTTTTTAGGTGGCAGATAATTACAGATTTGAATCATGCTGAAATTTTTTTACATTTCAATACAAAAAATGAGTTATGTGTCTTTGTAAAAGGATTTTAGATACCAATACACCAATCTAAGATGGGCAAGCGAGGCAAAGCACTACCAGTTAAAAAGGAATATTTTGACAGGATTGTTAAATCTGTTAGTGATAATTTGAAGTCTATTGCATATGAACTTTCAACTGAGATTCGTGAAAGATTTCCTCGAGAAGAAATACTTGAAGCCATGGGTTGTGTGTATCCTCAATTTTGGCATTCAATTGGAGATAATCCAAATGACGCAAAGATGTCTCATAAAAAACTAGAGGAATTGATATTGACATTTTCAAAAGATGCATATTGCAATGGACAGCCAATAGAAGGAATTTTAAATTCAGATCATCTTTGAAAATAATGTAATAGTTTGCATTGGTTATGAAACAACAGTTGGTTAACTTGGAGAATCCATTTGAACTTGGATCAATCACAAGGCTTTGGAAAAGGATAGATCAAAGTGAAGCATTGCGTATTGCAATACCAAAATATTTGAAACTTGCTGATTTATGTCAAACAATGATATTGGGGTCGGTGGAAGATGAGAGAGTTTTCAGTGCATTAGGGCTTTTGAAATCAAAGATCAGAAACAAATTAGACAATAATTTGGAAACTTGCTTGAGGTTGTTTGTAACCTAGTATAATGTTAGAGATTTTCCATATGATAGGGCACTGGCAATTTGGAATTCCATGCATGAAAGACGAGGGGTGTGCAACACTTTAAAAGATGGTGGTGCTACTGCTAGTGCTAGTGTTGAGACAAATGAATATGATGGATCGCAGACTCAGAGTCAACATGAAGACAAAGACATTTTTGAATACCCGACTTAGAATAAAGATGAACCTGTTAGTACTAGTTAGTTTCCGGATCTTGAGTCCATTTGGGATATAGAAGCCTTAGACAGTCGGACTGAGTCACTGAAGTGAATTAGCAGTCAATTTATAGGTATTTATAATTATACTACAGTTCTTGAGTCATATTACAATTTCAATTTGCAAAATTGCAATACTATAGTTGTCATTGATGATTTTTGATATTGTATTCCTTGAATTTGTCAATCAGAAGTAGAATAGATACTTATTTCATATTTTTAATTGTGAATTTGAATTATTACTAAACAATTGAATTATTAGTAAATTGGTATTTGGTTCCACATTATGTAACATTTTGAACATGAAATGCAACAATTTGTGTTACAAGATCCATAAAATTATTCATATTGCATAACTGTTACTGCTAGAACCTTTCTACTGTTCTACATTAAATGCTTAAAATGATGTTCATGGCGATTAGGGTTTTGTGTTTGTTTTTTGTCTTAGTAAACTCAAGTTGTCGTGTGTTGAAAATTTGAGTTGTCATCTATTTATTTGTCCATGTCAACATCAAGTGTGGTCAAACGGTTGGTCAGACATGTTTAATGGTTATCGCTAGCTCGCAGGTCCTTTATCATCAAGTCAGTTTAAGTCGCGAGCTTGCGAGTACTAGGAGATTTTAGTTGTCGCTACCTTGCAAGATGTTTTGCACTTGACCATTTTATGTTGCGAGGTTGCGACTGGGTGTGATTTTATGTTGTCGCACGGTCGCGAGGTGTTCGTGGTTAAGTCATTTTAATTTGCGATCATGTGATGTAGTTGATATTGTAGCTTAGTTGGTTTCGTCGCTTGCTCACAGTTTTTGAATTTGTTTAGCATTTTAAGTTGCGATCTGGCGACAGGTAAGTTTTGGTTTGATTTTGTGGTCATCGCATGCTCACGGGTTTGTAAGTCTTAAGTCAAAAAGTGTTGCGAGCATGCGATGGCGGTTAAGTGCCTTGTTGTCGTGGGATTGCAAGGGTTTAAGTCAAGTTAAGTTTTGAGTTGCGAGCTTGCGATGAAATACGTTATTTTGTTGGATTTGCAGTGGTCGCCAGCTCGTAGGTAAAGAAAAAATATTACAAATGTTGTTGCGAGGTTGCGACTGAAGGGCTTGATGAAGATCAATGGTTGTTGCTCACTCATGAGATTTTGAGGATTCGTAAAAGGGGTTGTGAGCTTGTGATTAAGAGGATTTGGTAGCATTGTCGCTAACTTGCCAGTTCCTTTCCTAATTGTTATAACCGGTTGAGAGTGTGCGATTAAAGATGGGGATTGACATGTGGACTTGTTTGTTGGGTTTTGTAAAAAATTTGACATGATCGAGCTGAGATTTTGACATTTGTACAATTGCATTAATGCATTCTATAAGTTTAATTGAATTAATGCCACACTAGCTAGTTCATGCAAGTGTGGTAGCTAATGAGATTTGATAGAACTATAAGTGATGGCGCCCAAATACCATTTTATGTTGTGAGGTTGTGACTGGGTGTGATTTTATGTTATCGCAAGGCCGCGAGGTGTTCGCAGTTAAGTCATTTAAATTTACGATCATGCGATGCGGTTAAGTCGCTTGTTCGCAGGTTTTGAAGTTGTTTAGCATTTTAAGTGGCAATCTAGCAACAGGTAAGTGTCTTGTTGTCATGAGATCGCAAGGGCTTAAGTCAAGTTAAGTTTCTAGTTGCGAGCTTGCAATAAAATAAGTTGGTTTGTTAGATCAACGACTGTCGCTCACTCGCGAGATTCTTTCAGGATTCGTAAAAGGGGTTGCGAGCTTCCAATTAAGAGGATTTGGTAGCATTATCGCTAACTCACCGGTTCCTTTCCTAATTGTTATAACTGGTTGAGAGTGTGCGATTAAAGATGGGGATTGACACATGGACTTGTTTGTTGGGTTCTGTAAAAGTTTTGACATGATCGAGCCGAGATTTTGACATTTGTACAATTGCATTAATGCATTCTATCAGTTTAATTGAATTAATGCCACACTAGCTAGTTCATGCAAGTGTGGCAGTTAATGAGACTTGACAGAAGTGACGGCACCCAAATACCATTTTATGTTGCGAGGTTGCGACCGGGTGTGATTTTATGTTATCGTAAGGTCGTGAGGTGTTCGCGATTAAGTCATTTTAATTTGCGATCATGCGATGCGGTTAAGTCACTTGCTCGCAGGTTTTGAAGTTGTTTAGCATTTTAAGTTGCGATCTGGCGATAGGTAAGTGTCTTGTTGTCACGGGATCGCAAGGTTTTAAGTCAAGTTAATTTTCTAGTTGCGAGCTTGCGATGAAATAAATTGTTTTGTTAGATCAATGGTTGTCGCTCACTCGCGAGATTCTTTGAGGATTCGTAAAAGGGGTTGCGAGCTTGCGATTAAGAGGATTTGGTAGCATTGTCGCTAACTCGCTAACACGTGGACTTGTTTGCCGGGTTCTGTAAAAGTTTTGAATGCCAATCGCCAATCAAATAGAAGGGCATGAATTCAAATTTTGCTCGAGTACTCCAGTTTCAAGTTTGAATTAATGCCACAATAGCTAGTTCATGCAAGTGTGGCAATTAATGAGACTTGAGACTTGAGAGAAGTGACGGCGCCCAAATAGTAAATACCATAAATTGCATGATCGATCCGAGGTTTTGTATAATGCATTAATGCATTCTACCTTCAAGGTAATCCAGTGAATTCAGCTCTGCAACAACGTTGGAGAATTCAGAGTGTTGGGTGTGAGAAAATTGGTTAAGTTTTTCTCCTGCAGCTAAAATGAGCCAGGCGACAAGTGGTACTAGAGTTTCCAAGCCCAATCCCAAGCCCAAACCCAAGCCCAAGGCCACGACAAGTGGAGCAGGAGGATCTGGAGGTTCCAAGGCCAATGCCACTGAGGAAACGATGGTTAAGAAATACAAAGATGAATTTGTAGATTTGATGCTAGGGACTTCCATTTCTTTGAATAAAAATCATTTGGCATGGAGAGATTTATGGAGCCAATGCAGAAACCCTACCACGCTTAATATGACTGGTTCTGCTTTGTTTCATTATTTCTGGAAAAATAGGGTTAAGGTTGTCCCGATGTCAAACCCTTGGGATTTAAATATGGCAAAGTTAATTGTGCCAGATGTGTATGTTGATGTGGATTTGATCAAAGAGTTAGCCAAATGCTATTGCCTAGTATCTAGGGTAATCAGAAGAAAGAACCAGTCTGCCCTAGTTTCAATTAATAGAGCTAGCTTTGTTGAAGCTTTCCAGATTACTGGTGCTGCATGTACAGATATAGATTTGGAGTGGATTGCAGAGGATTATGACAAATACAAATGTGTTATCAAGAAGCATGCAATCCCTAGATACATGCCTAGGGTGAATAGGAAGCCAGTTATAATTCCAGAGAGTATCAAACCACCATTTGACATCACACCTTTCCACCATTATATGCATTGTACAATCTATGGATTATGCAGAGTGTTGGGTTTTGATGGAGATTCAATAGTGTCAACTGAATTACTGATGATGGCTATGGACATTCAACACCCAGATGTTAACAAAGATTACGATTATGTGGGCTATGTGGTTGAACACATTCATAATGCTCTAGTTGAAATTCAGAGTGGTGCACCTAGCCCTACATTCAAGCATTATTCATTGTTGATTCACTTAATCTTGTTCTATAATGTTGAGTTTGTGGATAAAGAATTGGAGTTTTTCAAAGAAGAATTCGGTGTCTTAATGCCAATACAAAGATGGACCCAGGTTTGGGACAGTAGCTCTCCCCATTCTTCTTTCCTTTTCTTTGAAAATTGGATTGTTTCACCAATTATGGAAATGCTAGGAATAAATAGGGAACGATTGTCAATTAATGTTTAGAGAGTTTTGAGACCTTACCAGTTTGTTCCAAACTGGTCTATTTCACATAACTGGGGGGACTTTTTATTTTTTGATAACTTTACTGTGATGAGAGTCTATGGGTGTCCTTAGCCTCCCCATATTTTACCAAAATTTATTCCAATGAGGATTGCTTTTATGGAGTTTATCTGGCAATTGACCCTAGTTGAAAAAGAATACCTTGAAAAACACAGGAAGGGTTCTTTTCTTCCTAGGCTTTGGGTTGCGTTTGATTTTACCATTGGTAGGAGTTTCTTTGATGAAGTAAACAATTTCCTTAAATAGTATAGGTTGGTTAATGCTGTGTCTAGATTCTGTGATCCGAAAAAATTTATTAAAGTTGCAATGCCAAAAATGACACCTTGGGCCACAATAAAGGACCATGAACCATTAGATGATGAAGATGTGGTTAGAAATTTGCTGAGAAAAGATGAAGTACAAGAAAGGAGAAGAAAATGAAAAAAAATGATGAGAGTTGAAGCAGAATTGAAGGCTGTTGACCCTAGTTTCTCAGGTTTTTGCCCTGATAGCCCGTACCTGGAGAGGATTAACAAAATGTTGAGTTTATATGAAACTCTGATGGAACAAATGCCTCAAATTCCAGAAGTGGCTACTCACCAGCAAGACCCCCAAGATGGACATTCTTCACATGGCAAGAGGGCACTTAGTGTGTATGCTGATGATGTAGAGAGTGGGGATGAAGTTCAATCTACCCGATTGCCAGCTGCAAAGAAACAAAAAACCACTAAGGTCAGTACAATTGTGAGGAGAGACCCTGCTAGAGCAATTGTTACAGAACAAGGACACTACTTTCATCAAATAAGGACAAATCTCAAAGAAGTAGGGTAGAATGAAGAACAGGGAGAAACAAACGAAGCCCTTGCTCAAGGCTTTGATGAGCGTGTGATGTTGTCAAATGAGTTTATGAAAGATGATGACTTTGTTAAGTCAGGTGAATTTAAAAGTTTTTTGACAAGGTTGAAACAAAATCAATTAAAACAAAATCTGATCATAGAGGAAGCAAATGAAGAAAAGAAAGAGGAGATCATCAAGGCACTACAGGAATATGATCCTGACAGGGAGGAAATATCTGTGGAACAGGCAAGACAATTGATAAAGAGTACTAGTATGATTATGATGCCTGACTAGGATATCCAGTCTATTTTTATTATTGATCAGATTAGGAAGCAAGAGGACCCAATGTTTAGAACTGAATTTGAAATTGGAGATGTAATTAGAGGATCAAGATTTAATCCTAAGTCAAAGACACTTGCTGCTTGGTCTTTGGCCCCTTCCACTCAAAAGCCCCACCTTCTAAATATCCAAGTAGAAAAGAAAGCGATAGAATGATTTGGAACTTGTAGAACACAACTGACACGAAGATTGCCTCATTTTTTACTCAAGTTTCTTTCACGAATTTATCAAAAATGGAGGATTTGTCAAGAAGATACACAAAAACATATACCCAATTGATTGGCTTGTCTAAAAAATATGAAGAGACACTGATGAAGAATGGCGCTCTGGAGGAAGAGTTAGTGGAGTTGAAAGAAAAAATTGCAAATGAGCCCCCTCCAATACAGATTACAGAACAAGTACAAGAAATACCAACTGATGTGACAGCAAAAATGGAGGAATACACAGGGAAAATTGAAAAGCTTGAAAAGGAACAAAATGTCAAGGCTATCTTTGTTGTGTCAGGAATTCTGAAATATAGGATTAGTGTATTGAAAGACAAATTGATGGTTGTGCATGATTTGCACATTTCTTTGAAAGAGGCAAGCAAAACATCCTCTGAGGCTGTCGCTTTTCTTGGACCTTTGTTCAATGTTTGGTCAGGAAGAAGCAGATTAATGGATAAGCTAGATACTACAATGATGTATAGCGATGAGTTCCCTCCCAAGATCAATGTCACTAAAGACATGGTGGAGGTAATGAATGCAACTTATGCATTTTTCACAGGGAAGGATATGCTTATAAATGAAAAATTGCAGACATTTGGGGAAGGTTATAATAATTTGGTGCCTTCAATTTATGGTAGTAATGGAGATTTGAAATTAGTTTCTGATTGGACCAGCGAATTTGATTTGATTTTGGAGAAAGAAGAAATAATCAAGCATGTAAATGAATAGGTTGATGCTGATTTCCTTAACGGTATGCTTGATTCACTGTTCAAGGTTGAGGTTGACCATGCAAATTTTATTGTTGAGTCCAGGGTAGTTACAGATGCCAGATGGACAGATTTAGTTGCAAAGTTGGAAGAGGTAAAGGAATTCAGTTGGCCAACAGACAAAGAGGTGGATAGGTGGCAAGCCATGCTAAAGCCAAAGAAGAAATCTCAAGTTGAGGTTGCTACCCAAGATTCCTCACAGTAATCCTAAGCTTGTTGAATCCTCAGGTTGAGGTTGCCACTTTTTTTGATCAATGATGTTGAACTTGAAAACTCTTATATAGTTATAATAGCTCAACTGTTCAAGAATTTGATAAGTGCATAGTTGAATTGCATTGTGAATTTACTTTCTGATATCATTATGAATATAATATCAATATCATTTGCACTTTGAGCAATGAGATCTTCACATAATTTTCTTTGTGTTGAATTTATGTTTTCACTGTGAATTGAATGGTTAAGGGTTTTTCAGTTTACATATGAATATGGGTTGTGTATGTAATGGCATTATTCATAATTTCATTCCTATTTATCTGCAAATGAATCTTATTGAAGTTTATTATCAGGTTGTCTTGATGTTTTACTAATTATGTAATATGTTGTATTCCTATCTAATAATCTATTGTGGCATTTAATACTTTCATTCTTAATACTCTTATGATTTTATATGCTATGGATGTTTATGTAATATATATGGAGGTGTTCTATGACTGTCTATAATCCGCCCACCAATTACAATGAGGTGAATCCTTAATTATTTAATATGATTTCAGACTAACATAAATTTTGCATTCCTAGGCATAATAGGATTAGGAAGCATTAAATGAAAAATTACATACACCATAACAATGCAACAAATTACATATACCATTCTGATCATTTAAAGAGATAGAATTATACACAAAATAAATTTATGTATAACTCCTTCAAGAACCTGCACAAAGCTTGAAACTAAATGCTTTTCATTTTCTCTGTAAATGACTATACAGTATACAATATACAACTTGCTCCCTTCACCTAGAGTCTAGAATCACTACTGGAACCAGAAAAGGAACCCCAATGACTATACAACTTGCAAAACTGCTTGAGCCATGCCATTATCACCCTAATGCCTTCATTTTGGATGGAATGTGAGATGTTACGTTCTGTCCAAGTCCAATAGATCATTTTCAAATAGAGGAGGAAGCCTTCATGCCCAGGAATAGAGAAAATGGAAAGAGAAACTTGAGCCTTCATGCCCATGATCAGGGAAAGTGGAAACAGGAGCTTTAGGGTAAATGTAATCTGTTGGGGAGGGGTTGCAGCTTCCATGTCATCACAAAGATGACTGGCTGGCACTCCCCACCCAAACAAATCCTTCTTTCATTCCTCTGCGGGCTCCTTCTTAAAACCCCTTGCCATCTTATGGCAGAGTAGAAGCAGAGGATGTGCCATGCTTGGCCCTTCTTGACAAGAAAAGGCTTTCACACCCCCTCTAGCAATCCTCACTTTCACAACCCCTCTGATAATAAACAAACTCACATAGAAGAAAACAAAAAACACCCATCCGGTATCATAGAGCACACAACAAGTACGACTCCATGCATGATCCTGCTCAAACATCATCTTCCTTTCTGAGGAAAAAAACCACTCTCAGAAAATGAAAAAGGTTTATTTTCTCTTCTACCAATTAAGTCATCACTCCATTGTATTTATAACATTTTCACACTTCATTTGGTGATGCTCATTCACGTGAAAAATTATCATTTTGGTGGTTTTCAACATGACTGTAGACTCTAGAAGTCATCATCATGCCTATCAAATCCACTGCATCTTGCTAAGGCTCATCTATTGTGAACAATTTTGTTTTGATTTTATTCCTCCTTGATTGGACAAATTTTACTTCAAAATCCTTGACAACAAGCAACCTGAGCTCTAATTTCTCAGAGAAATCCATGATCTCCCATCTCTAACTCAGAAGCTGTCAAATCCTTTTATGCCTCTGAAATTGTCATCCTCGCTTGTCTAATCAACCTCGACTCAAGAGAAACCTTCAAACTAGTCCCTCAGGAATGAGTCAGCATCCTAGCCTTAAAAATATTAGGTTGCGAGATAGCGACCAGATAGTTTGTGGTTAAGTTTTATGGTTATCACCAGCTCGTGAGGTAAAATGTCTGACGACGTGATCAAGCCGTGAGTTGGCGACAAGTTGGTTTGGGTTTACATCACGATGTCTCTAGCTTTTTGGGTGTTAGCGTTTTATGTTACCGAGCTGGAGATTGTTAGTGAAATTTCTTTGGTCATGAGGTCTCGAGTTGGTCTGAGATAAACAGTTTTATGTTGGCGAGTACGCGACAAGGGTTAAAGTTACCACTATCTCCAAGTCGCTGCAGTGACGAGGACTTAACATTTGTGGTCGAGAATTGGTGAGTGCCAGCTCAGTTTCCCTCAGTCGCTAGATCTCAAGGTTAAGAAGGCTTAGCATTTTCAGCTTGTGAGTTGGAGATAGAGAGAGTCGTAAGGGCTTGTTTCTAGGTCGCGAGATTTTCTAATGGGCAGTCTTTCAGGCAGAGAGTTGACGACTATGTGCCACATGTTTTAATTACTTAAAGTTAATATCTTAAAATCGCCAATATTTTTTTTTTTTGGTTTGAAAATAGATCGAAATCGCCAATATTTTGTTTTTATGGTTTGAAAATAGGTTGAAATCGCCAATATTTTATTTTTATGGTTCGAAAATAGGTTGAAATTGCCAGTGTAAATATTTTTCTAGTTTTAAAAACATTATTATTCGCCCATGCAATTATTTTTTGGGTTTTAAAAATAGTACAATTCGCCAAGATTTTTCACAAACTTTGAGCGATCACAACTAATTCGCCAATGGAGATTATTATTTTTCTCCGTAAACTGCAAAAATTCACCAATAAAATTAAAATTTTCCTCAGAATTATACAACTTTCGCCAGGTTTTTACACCTTGTCCAAGGGGGGGGTTTCTTAAAGTTTTCCCTGTTTTCTAACCTCACACATCACATTAATGATGGTTTCCTAATTTCAAAAAGGGTTAAGTTTTTTTTCTTTCTCACCTCAGAAGTCATAATAATGATGGATTCCTAATTTTGAAAAGGGTTATTTAAATGTTTAAATGCTCTTTGTAGTCACTTTGCATTCTAAATGTTGAGCTTTCAAAAGAGATTGATCTTAAAAAGAAATAATGCCCTAAATAATTTAAGCGAGGTTGGAAATCTCCATTCTCTAGTTGCTACCATGCTTTGTGTCCACATGTTCTTGTGTTCGTGTGCATGTAACTCTGTCTTCTCTATATATGTTTGAGCCTTGAAGTTAGATTAGTTTTTTTTCTTTCCTCCTCATTCTCTCTTTTCTTTTTGGTTTTTACTTTGTTTATTTATTTCCTTTCTATTTTTTATTTCTCAGTCAGGGTTTAGCTAGGGTTAGTTTTAGAGTCAGTTAGGCTGGTAAACAATTGAACCTTGTTGATTTCTTCCATGCATTAGGTCCTTAGGGTTTAGGTTCTAAATCCTTTCGGAAGGAATGAATCTAGATAGAAGTTTGAACCTCACACTCACTTCACAATTTTCCATTGAAAACATAGTTGACTTTGTGCCCTAGTTTAGAAAATTCTAAGTTTTCAAAATTAAATGGTAAATATCCCTTTGAGACTCGAGTCCCAAAGGAATCAAAATACCAACATTCTAAACCACTATCCTTGTAGTGTTTTTGCTCTAGAAAGGATGTATTCCTTTCAAAACAAAGCAAAAACACATACTTCTTTGAAGAACCTTAAGGGAATTTAGGTCCTAGAAAGATTCCTTCCTCTTGTTGTCAAAGGATCGATCCATCCACAAATCCATGGTCCAAGAGAAATTCACTTATCAAGATATCATCTCAGGACTTCAAATCTCGAAGGGATAAAGAGATCAAATTCTAAAAGCCTTAAATTTTTTGATGGTTCACTCTTTGAGATCTTAACACAAACATTCATATGGGACTTTGGGTCACAAAGGGGTCTTTGGAAAAAAATCCTAAGGATCGTCATCCTCCTAAGAACCCGATTCTCAAACTATCACAACAGTAAAACTCTAACATCCTTGTAGGACCTTGGGTCCCAAACCTGGATATTTGGGTCATGATCTCAGAACCTTGATCTGTTCGAGAACCCAATTCCCAAACAAATGTAACTATTGAACAAAGACCATCCTCATGGGAATTTGGGTTGTACAAAGATCTAAGAACTAGATTCTTGGAAATATGCCTGAGATCCTAGTCCGCAAACCTTCTATCCTCCCAAAACTTGAAATCTCATAAATGACATAAATTGATCATAATTGATCTAGCTAAGGGATTTTAAGGATTTTTCTTAGTTCCTTGTGATGGTCCATTATCTTATAGCTATTCCAGATGCCTTGCAAAGAAGAAATAGGTGCTAAAATTATGCAAGAGGTTTCTCAAGTGAAAGACAACCAATATTGATAAATTCCTACTCACAATGAAGTATAAGTGTCAAGGTGCTCCCAAGGTCTCTAAATTCAATTTAAAAGTAAAAAACATCTAGATATAGAGATAGGGTGCATTGAAAAAAAGGATTTGAAGAAAAATATTTAGAGATAATGCATCACCTAAGTACATGTAGATTACCAATTCTATCCTAGCATGTGTGGCCAATTTCCCTTCCTCAATACAATATCTTTAATTCATACTTGTTGGGTTATTGGGAAGTTTGTTGGATATAATTGTTCATTTTTGTTGCTAGGATATGTTGTTGTCATTGATGTCAACATAATCCTTTGAATTATTCTGGTGAGTTTGGAGAAGGTTTTTGGTCCGGTTTTGTAGTTTGGTTCTGCTGATCATTGTTTTGGAGAATCCAGTATTCCCTCCGGTATATTCCGGTATGATCAGATCTTGTGCTGATATTTTGGATTATTGTTTGGGATGACCTTGTGTATCTTCATTTCAGATGGTTCATGATTTGGTGCTCCGCAAGTTATTTTTCCTTGTGACAGTTGTTGATTGGTTGTGTTCTTGAGCCTTGAGACGTTGACCGATGAAGATTTGAAAAGTGGTCTTGGTGTAACTATTCTAGATGATCCTAACATGCTTAATGGTGTTTCCTAGTTGTGTCCTATTTCTTTTGGTGATCCGCATTGATCATTGTGCGATTTTTTGGTGATTTATATAAACTGGTATTAATTGTGTTATGTAGTATTTCTAGTGGTGTAGAGTGTTGTGGTTGATCTTGGTGGGATTTCGAGTGGATGAATAATTTGGGAATTTGAATTACGTCCATGCTATGTAAATTAAATCATAATATTGGTCCGGTGGTTGATCTTTGTATCGTGTAATGTATTTTTTGTAAATATGAGTTAAGGGTTGAGGGTTTAGCCGACCTTGTTATCAAGGTTGATGATTTGTATATATAGATGAGATGCTTATGTAATTTTGGTGTCAGAATTGTGTTTGCATTATCAGAGAGAGGTAAATGTATGAAGAAATAATATATCATTCAATAAAGTGTTGTGGTGAGTTTCGTGTTGCAGGGCAGACAACTGTGTTTAACCAGAACTATCATCAGGCATTTGTAGATGCTATTATTGTAGTACAATCCTTTCAGATTGTATCTTGAATCATATTGTAAGTCAGTGAGACTTCCCTGAGGGTTGTAGCCTTCCAGGCATATATCTTTTGAGCAGTGAGCTCTTGGCAGTGTGCCTGAATGCATGTGCATTCCCCATTGTAATATTTACACATAATACTGTAGAGTATCATGTTATTATGGGTAGGCTCCCACCATGGTTTTTCCCTTGGGTATGTGCACAAAGATGGTGGTCAGAAAAGTGGACACCACCCAAAAAAACCATGGAAAAACAAGTAGCATGTACGCGGTTTTAAAATTTGAAATTCCCACGTACGCGCTTAGGTTTGTTCTTCCCGAGCGTAGAAAAGATAGCGCGTATGCGCTGCTTTTAAGAAAATGAGCGTGTATGCACTACGCCTAGGAAAATGAGCACATACGTGCTTCTCATAGGAAAATGAGCACGTACACGCTAATAATCCAAATATAACTGCGTACGCGGTGCCTTGTAAAAAAAGTTTTTAAAAAAAAATTGGGTCTCATTTACTTGTGAATAGCGCATTTTTTACTTCATTTTTTTCCCATTTCCTTTCCTAAACGGAAAACGGGGTGCTAGGTTTGTCCTCCAAGCTATGGATCAAGGTTAGTTTTTGTTTATTTTTGTCTTTCTTTCCTGTTTGTTCAATTTGTTTTACGTTTTGAATTTAATTTCATTAATTTTGATTAGGTTTTTTCATTTTTTGTCTCAAAAATTTGATTCTTTTAATCCAAAACAAGAACAACCAAATGCACCTCCTGAAAAACACATAATAACAACCCCCAATTCCTCCTTTTGACCACACACTCGAAACACAAGAGCAATTAATTAACCAGTTAGGACAAAATACGTCTAAAATCAATAGACTGATTGTTAAATTGGAAACTTTTGAACTTGAGCATCATCAATCCCTCGCCACTAGCCTAGAAACATTAGCTAGTGGTGCCATAGCTGTTTCCACACAAATTACCAAATGGGGAAGCTTTATGGATAGGTGTCATCAATTCTATGCCGATGCGCTATCATACAATGGAGTAAAAAACAAATATTACTAAACAACAAATATGTGCCTTTTTCGTTGATCCCAAAACTAGTCAGTCATTACCTCTTAATGCAAAGAGGTTTCCCATACATTGGTGTACCAATGTGTAGATGAAGAATCTTTTTTGGCACAGGTGGTGGATGGTCTTTGATGATCCACCTTGTAATAATTATGAGGTGCCATTATATTTTTTGAGAAAAGTATATTGTGAGTTTTTGCTCAATGTGTGCCCAAACTATTTTGACATGAGAGAGTTCCATGGTAGAGGTGGTGGCTCTACCCAAGATAGACCTGGAGCTCGTAGGCATTTACCCGTGTAGGCATTTACCCGCGGAGAGTCGCTACCCCCTAGCACCCAAACCCAAGATGCATCAAGCTATCCCAGTAGAGATGAAAGAGTCGATGGAGCTATAGACTCTTCAGGCAGCCACAAAATTGACTGGTGCCATCATCCAGCATTGGACGTCATTAGCACACCCTATTGTATTGGATGATGAGCCATTAGGTGGCGACAGAGAGCCCATCCAGCATATGTGTATCAGTTGCTCAGGGATATGCTCGGGGATAGATGATGCAGCCGGTGCAAATGGATCCTCATCTCATATGTGCACGATTTGAGGGAGTAGATGTTAGGCCTGCATGGCTGAGGATTTCGAGCTGACAGATGAGTTGATGGACATGGTGTTTGCCCATGAGCCATAGACACAGGTGTGTTGATTTGAATTCATATCATTTTATTTATCAGTCACTTTAAATTTGTAATTACATAAATGAATTTTCATTTATACATCGATTTAAATTGAGACAAATAATATGCATTTCAGGATGCAGCAGCGGTATCCCATACTCCTCCCCCAGTTACTATAGCTGCAACTTTGATGCCTGAGGTATAAATTTTGTAACATGTTAAAATATAATAGTACACTTTGAATTCAAAAAAATACAAGATATACTAACTATCTTTAATGCTTGGTCCAATTTCTGGTTTGTAGGTGTTGATAGGGGACGAAATGTCCTAGATTGATGACATCATGCTCTAAGTGATCGATTTTGGCCTACAAGTCTATACAGTATTATATTTTGTACAACCCTTTTTATGTATTGTTTTGATGGAATATGAAAGTCATTTTATTTTAGATTTTTAAAATTATGTTTAATTTATTATCTGTACTAATATCTCATGTTAATTTTGATTTTTTAGGGTACCCCCTCCACGTCTAGGGCTTGTCCTAAGAAAAAGAATTCCTTGAAGACACCGAAATGTGGGAAGAAGGTAATTGAACACATTTTTAGTTCAATTGTTTGAAAATGTTGAAATCAAGTATTAGCTGGGGTTTGTAGATTGATTAGTGTTTTTTGTCTATTTTACATGTACAACGGCCATTGAGCAATATGGATTTGTTGAATGTACCTGATTCGCTCGTGGATCAAAAGAGGGCGGAGTATGTATCTCTACTTTATTTTCTTGATTTCATGATTATATGCACGCATACATGTGAACTTGTGATATATTATAATCTTATAATTTTTTCATACAGGAAATATCCATACCTATTTATCAATGGCGAACCCTCCTTCGTGCATTAGAGAAGCATCTCAGGATCCGGTACACTTTTGTTTGATATGTAAAATTAATTGTTTTTAACCTTCAATACTTATCATTATATTAATTGTATTTAATCTTTGAACATTTTTTGTATAGGTAATAGCGACAGTTTCTACATTGATGGTGAGCCATCCTCAGTCCATTGGAGAAGCATCTCAGGCATAGGTATGTCATTGTTCTCTATATTATAGCTTTTAAGTGTTTTTGATATATTTATGTTAGTACATTATATTAATTATACATTTAATCTACAATAGACTCCTTCGTGGTATGACCATAACGTGGATCCATTTAAGTATGTCTTCAAGAAAACTCCTAAGAGTGAGAAGGAGAGGAGAGCGAAGACATTAGCTCCTAGAGTAGCTGATGAGGTAATCTACATTTCAATTATAAAGGAATTAAAGTTAAATGCATAGTTATGTTGTTAATTGTGAACTATTTTCTACAAAAGAATCCTAACTTGGCTTTTGAATTGTGGTTTTGCAGCCATCTACAGAGCCACGTACTGCATCAAAGAGGCTTGATTTTGATGATCCACCACAAGTTTAGGATCATATAGTGTTAGTTTTGGTCATAGAATGACCAATACATGTAGATATATTCTACATTTTTATTGTATATCGATTTGGACATGGCATATGCCACATTTTCGTAATACTCATATTGACTTGGCAGACATGCCTTTTTTTATATATATAAATATCGATATTCGATCCATCAAATGTGTACTGAGTTCATTATTTTGTATTCGTTGTATTTTGTGGTTGTCCTTTTATAAATTTAAATGAATATTTGCATATGTAATCAATAATATGAATATAAACAACAAAAATATATGATATAAAACATTGCAATCGTGGAATATGATTTGATAAAATTTCTAAAATGTTGAATTAACCCTACAAAACTCCTTGTATTCAGTTCATTATTGTGTATTCATTGTATTTGGTGGCTTCCCTTTCATAAATTTAAATGAATATTTGCATATGTAATCAACAATATGAATATAAACAACAATATGTGTTTGGTACGAGAGCACCCTCACGCTTGCAATGGTAAAATTTTGTTCGTCATGTGCACAAACTGACATTGCGAGCGTGTCTGGGTGGATAGGTTTATGCTAGGCATGCCCCTTTCGTTCATCCCAAAGCGCCATAACGTCGAGAGTGATACCGTACCGGTGCGATCTCTCAAGTGCCCTGAGTCCAAAAAATTGTCAAAATTTCACGGACTGTTTCTTCAAATCCATGACACATATGGTCAATCCGTTTGAACTCATGGGGTCACGTGAGGCTCCTCTACAATGGCCTATCTCAGTTTTTGACGAGTCGGAGCCATTTTCAATTGGTAGCATTTTTTTGCCTACTGCAAAAACTATCAGTTGCATGCAATGCAAAGTTGCCAGATTGGCTAGAATTGATTCGGTTTGTCATGTGCACAAACTAACATCGTGAGTGCATCTGGGTGGGTAGTTTTATGCTAGGCATGCCCTTGTCATGCATCCCAAAGCATCAGAATGTCGAGAGTCATACTGTACCAGTGCGATCTCTCAAGTGCGCTGAGTCCAAAAAATTGTCAAAATTTGACGGATTGTTTCTTCAAATCCAGGACACATATGGTCGATTCGTTTGAACTCATAGGGTCATGTGAGGCTCCTCTACAATGGCCTATCTTTCTTTTTGATGAGTCAGAGCCATTTTCAATTTGTAGCATATTTTTGCCTGCTGCAAAAACTATCAGTTGCATGCAATGCAAAGTTGCCAGATTGGCTAGAATTGATTCGGTTCATCGTGTGGACAAACTGATGTCGCAAGTGTGTCTGAGTGGGCAGGTTTATGCTAGGTATGCCCCTGTCATGCATCCCAAAGTGTCAGAACATCGAGAGTCATACCGTACCGGTGCGATCTCTTAAGTGCCCTGAGTCCAAAAAATTGTCAAAACCGTCTGTTGCATGCAATGCAAAGTTGCCAGATTGGCTAGAATTGATTCAGTTCATCGTGTAGACAAACTGATGTTGTGAGTGTGTCTGGGTGGGCAGGTTTACACTAGGCATGCCCCTGTCATGCATCCTAAAGTGTCAGAACATCGAGAGTCATACCGTACCAGTGCGATCTCTTAAGTGCCCTGAGTCCAAAAAATTGTCAAAATTTGACAGACTGTTTCTTCAAATCCAAAATACATATGGTCGATGCGTTTGAACCCGTGGGGTCACGTGAGGCTCCTCTACAATGGCCTATCTCAGTTTTTGGCGAGTTGGAGCCATTTTCAATTAGTAGTATTTTTTTGCCTGCTGCAAAAACCGTCAGTTGCATGCAATGCAAAGTTGCCAGATTGGCTAGAATTGGTTCGATTCATCGTGTACACAAACTGACGTCATGAGCGCGTTCAGGTGGGCAATTTTATGCTAGGCATGCCCCTTTCGTGCATCCCAAAGCGCCAAAACATTGAGAGTCATACCGTACCGGTGCGATCTCTCAAGTGCCCTAAGTCAAAAAAATTGTCAAAATTTGATAGACTGTTTCTTCAAATCCAAGACACATATGTTAGATCCATTTGAACCCGTGGGGTCCCGTGAGGCTCCTCTACAATGGCCTGTCTCGGTTTTTGATGAGTCGGAGCCATTTTCAATTGGTAGCATTTTTTCGCCTGCTGCAAAAACCGTTAGTTGCATGCAATCCAAAGTTGCCAGATTGGCTAGAATTGGTTTGGTTCGTCGTGTGCACAAACCGACGTCGCGAGCACGTCCGGGTAGGCAATTTTATGCTAGGCATGCTCTTGTCGTGCATCCCAAAGTGTCGAAACGTCGAGAGTCATACTGTACCGACGTAATGTAGAAGTTGCTTGACAACTTTTTTGATAATTTTTTTGACAACAGTGACAATTTTTGCTCAAATTGTATCTAGTCTCAATCTATGACTCCTATGACCCAATAATGACTCAAATAATTCTCCATGATTCTACAAGAATCAAGAATGCTCATGATTGACCAGGGACACATCACATATACTCAAAACATAGTCACAAAACATTGACACACAAAATAGTCACATATTATTCAAAAAGTTGCCTCTAAATATGGTCAAATCAGCTCTTGGCTATTTGATTATACAAAAAAATGTCTTACAAATCATCTCATGGGCTTTTATACAAAATTTGGCATTACAATATGCGTGATTCAACTCATCACCATTTTAATATACAAATCATCTCATGGGCTTTTATACAAAATTTGGCATTACGATATGTGCGATTCAGCTCATCGCCATTTTAATATACAAAATTTGGCATGTACATATGTACAAATCAGCTCATTGCCATTTCAATATACAAAGTTATGCCCCTAAACATGTAAAAATCAGCTCATGGGCATTTATATATACAAAAAATGAATATAGAACAATTTGTCGATGATTTATACAAAATTCTCAAAATCATTCTACTCTGAACCCTAGAATCAATCAAGTGAGCCTTCAGGATTGGCTCTAACCCAACATGTCTGTGTGTTTCAAAGTCCTCGAACAACCAAACATCAAAATTCTTCATAGGGTATCTCCGAAGCCATGTTCCTGTCATGACAACAAACCCTATTGGGTACTCAATACCCTCTCTATCAATGATTGTGGTTGTCAATTCTCTTTTAGGCTCAACACAACGACACAAATAGTAATTTGTTCCTTCTTCATTGTTCTCTTCTGCAACAACTACATACACATGACCTGCATTTTATAAAGTGTTAATTAATACCAAAAATAAAGTATGATGTACAACAAAATGAACCAAAAAGAATACTTGCAAAAAAAATTAACTCAAAAAATCACCTGAATCCACTAGGTCGGATACATTGTCAAAATCCACTGATGTCTCCATCTGGCTCAATTGTAGTGTTTTGGGAATTTGATATGAATCAATGGGAACCAACGGTCTACAAGACCATTTGTCAACCCACTCTTGTGATTCACATTCTTCCCATTAACAATACATGCATGCAGAGAAAAAACATACCATCTGTCTCGTATAAATTACTAGTGAACTTGAATTTGAACTCATAAATGAGTGCATGTCACTCGATCCTGCAACTGTACAACAATCTAGATAGTTTTCAATGTTAGATTTAGTGATCAACCAAAAATATCTATGAACCAATGATGTACCTGGATTACCTGGACCCATCGTAGACTTACACCATCGCACACTTGTTTCTGCATCTATCAACTTAGCACCACCTTCATACTTCAATTCTTCCCTAGCTAGGGCTCTTTCCACACATGCTCTTGCACCATCGTGCTCTCCCTTACCATGTCCAGCCTCAGTGAAATTCCAAAATGTTGTACACCGCTTGTCACATGCATCCTTGTCAACCAATAAAACATCCTTGCATTCTTGAATTGTGCGGTGCAAGTATCTGACCATATTAAGTGTCGGTTGTATCGTATGTTCCTTTCGCTTAAACTATCATAGAAAAATTTAAAGCATCCTTGTACAAACTCCGATGAATGAGTACAATCATCACTTATGTAGAAGTGATGCTCTCTTACAACCTTTCTATCCTCCTCTGTGCTATCATTTGCATGCATGAATGCTATGTGTACAAAATAAGAAACTTGTGTAGAGTGATAATACATGGATTGCACTTCATTTTAAGGTTGTAGCGTATAATTTTCAGCAAAATAAATGATAGAGACAGTGGTGCCAAGAGGAAATGTGTCCTTACATAACTTGAATTGCTCATCTAACCATCGAGCTCTATGTGTATGCATTATGTACTCATAAACTAGTTTCTCTTGAAACATTTTCATAAATTGAGCTACACATATATCATTTTTCACTAGCTCACATCTCTTCAAATCTTTTTCATCTTCAACTCCATATGTGATTGTCTTGTATTTTTCGAAAGAAACTAGTTTTGTACCAATTTCATGTGTGCTCTCCAAATTTACGCATCTTGGTAAACGTTGCAAACCACCACATATAGCACAAGAACCTTCCAAATAAGGAATCTTATAATAAATGCAACCATCATGTCTATTACATAGCACACTTGAGATAAATTCTCTTATCAACTTAAGCGGTGCTTGTATATTACATTCTTGCAAAACATCATTAGTGTGCAAAGTAGAACAAATATGATGAAAAATATCATAATGCATGGAAAATTCAATATGCATCCTACAACAACACGTGGTGCATACATGATTAATCTTAATATAAAAAGGTTTTTCCATTTCAAAAAATCTTTGAGAAATTCTTATTTGAGGAAACTTTTGAAGGAATCTTTCATAAAATTTAGTTTGAGTCATATCCAAATAGTGTTTTGCATGTGGCTTATGATTTGTAGACCCAATTCACCTTCTAACAACATCTCTTTGGTTGGGCAAAACTCTTGTGTTGTCATGCAAAAATTTTTCAATTAATGTTTTTAGTGCATCAACAACAACCTTTTCTTTGCATGGTAGTCTACCCGAGAATGCCCAAAGAGAATTATTGTTAGGTTCCTCTATTTTTTTCCGCCTCTTTAATGATTTACTTAATGTTGTTCTACTAATGTTTAATGACTTACTTGTTTTGCTTATCAAACAAACTTTTTTATTTTCTTGCTCATTATGGTTGATGTAATGACACGCCGAGTAGCATTAGAATCTTTAGTACGTGATTTTGAACCAATAGCTTGATATGCATCAAATAGATTTCTAACAATAGTTCTTTCACTGTTACTTTCAGATGATCTTAGGCCTAGAATTTTCATTGTCTCTCTAAAATTCAAATTTTTAATCATTTGAACAATTAATTGACATCTTGCGGTTTGATTTAAGTTATTAAAATAGTTTGCCATATTATTTTAACCATTCTCCTACAAGTTCCTTCATTCATTTTATTGGGCATTGACTTCAATATATTTTCATCAATGTCAATTAGATACTTTGGTTTCCTACGAATGATTCTAGGAGGTGTTAACATCGGTGCATTATGTACATTCAATTCATCAAGTAGAGAAGGTGTAATATGTTCATCATTTAATTGATTATTCAATGCGCTATCTTCTTCAATTGCATTAGGTTCAAACGGAAAATCAAATGTCTCTTCTTCAATTGCATTAGGTGCATTATATTCATTTGGTAAATCGAATTGAGATGGTGAGGATGACATACCTTCTTCTCCCATTGTTCTTATGTCACACAATTTCTTCATATGCTGCCTTTGTCTTTCCTTTTGAGCCTCTCGTTGTTCCATCGTTCCTCGCTTGTTCTTTCCCATGGTTGATATCGGTTGTCCTAAATAGAATCATATTACATATATATGTAAACAAAAGTTCATAAACAAACAAATAGCCATAAATATGCATCTTATCACTATTTTTTGGAATCAAACTATTAAACAATCACAATACTATTGACAAAAACTAATAAGAACAACAATTCAATCATTTTAAATCATGCAAAAACAAAAAATTCACTTACTTCTATGTATAAAATAGTGATAGAAGTGCAGACACAGTTACAGTGGGGCCTTCAACGACCTCAAAAACTTCTTTTGAGGTCATTGAGGCTCTTGGGCAACTAAAACTATGTCTATAAACCACGTATGCGCTACATTAATAACCGTGTATGCATTGTTAGTCCATAAAATGTTGACAAGCCCAATAGTATTCTTTTTTCCCATTCAGGACTAATAAGTAGTGCGTACGCACTCCTAAGCCTAAAAAATGTTATCTCAGGGTAATGAATAATGGGCTCAGTAC